>NW_025814717.1:0-74653 GCF_018902025.1 Drosophila willistoni | reverse complement strand
TAAATAACTTTTTATGTCAATCGCCACAAAATAAACGAAGTTATTGATAAAAATCAGTAATAAAAGTTTTCGGCAGTTTTAAGCACTTTTAAGCAGTTTTCGATCGTTCCTATCTGACCATGTAGCCCTTTTTGTGTATATTCAATTCTCAAAGTATTCCAAAATGAGTATCCTTAAAACTTTAAACAGTATTCAATACGTATTCAGTACGTCAGTTTAATTTAATCGTATAATTTTTTATGATTTCTGTTTTTATGCAAAGTTTTTTTGCCTTATATTTCCCACAAAATTCTTCATTCTGAAAAAGTAAGTTAAATTTTTGAAAGCACTTTTCAAGGATTTTATTTTTATTATTGTGGAATGGTCTGGCAATCCTATTCAGCCAGCCCTAGTTGAGTCAGCTGACTCGAAAAAGCGTAAGACAATCTGGCAAGCCGGTCAGAGAAGCATTAAGAAGACGAAGTTAAAGACGAGTTTTAAAGACGAAAAGCCGAAAGGGTAAGACGTACACACGACGAAAACGCGAAAGACATTAAACAATTAATTATAATTATATCTACTATTAACTAAAAATCAATACTTATCTTAACATTAAATAAAACTAATATAAAACTATAACCGGACTGTGTTTATTCATAATACATTTTGGGGGCTCAACCTAAAAAGTATAAACGTGAAAGAGAGGTGACCCACACATTTTGGGGGCTCAACCTAAAAAGAATTAAACGTGAAAGAAAAGTGACCCACACATTTGGGCTCAACTTAAAAGAATAAAAAGTGAAAGAGAGGTGACACGTACAAAGAAGTAAAAGTGAAAAAGATTTAAAAGTGTAAAGAAGTAGCCCAGAAATATTGAGGCTTGACGTGAAAAAACTATAAGTGAACTCAACCTAAAAACAAAGTATAACGGATAATTAAATAAAGTGTAAAAAGTTGCAGAATTAAATAATACGAGTCTCTCTAAAAGTTTAATGAAAATGGTGAATAATTCTAAAAGTTCAATAAAAGCCGAATCGGTATAAAAGAAAACAATTTTATTTCACAATTTCTTGGAAATTGCATCAGCCAAAAAGAGACGCCACATTTACCGCGTTTTTACCGCGTCGGTTACCCATACACACACAGCAACGAACAAAACGAAACGAAAAATGGCACAGTTAAATGACTTTCAGTGTATTAGTGAGATGCTTCGGAAGGAAAAGAGAGAGAATATCGTTCTGTTGCACAAGTTTATTTTTGAAAAAGAAGGAGATAGAAATAATAGAAAACGGGTGCGCGAGTTCGAGGGCTATGAGTTTGCTGAGTCGGACAATTTGTATAATGATAAAGTTAATTATATTGTTGAAAATCTGTAAGATATGGACCTGGCTGTAATTTGTAATTTGCTTCGATTGCCTCACAATAAAAACGATTTAACGAAACACATATTTTGCAATTTAAAAAAGAATTCTTTGCTCAGTGTGCAAAATACAAGCAGTGTGCAAAATCCAAGCAGTTTTTCCGAAGTTCCGAGGTTCGCTTTAAACTTTCGCGATATAGAAGACTCAATCCGTTTGTTTAGTGGCGAAGATAATCTATCTATCGAAGTATGGGTCCAAGATTTTGAAGATATGGCAACGTTATGTGTTGGAACGAGTTACAAAAATTTATTTTTGCCAACCGATCGTTAAAAGGCCTAGCAAAAATGTTTGCTAATAGTGAGCGAACTGTAACGACCTGGTTTAAACTAAAAGTCGCACTTCTTGCTGAATTTAAATCAACAACAAATATCGCACAGTTACATAAGTCAATGTCTGATAGAAAAATTAAGAAAAACGAAAGTCTGCAGGAGTAATTTTTGTGCATGAAAGAAATGTCATCTCGCGGAAATATTGAAGACTCTTCGATGGCATAGACGATACGGTGAATAACAAATCAATTTTATACGGGTCTAATAATATAAATGAATTCAAGCAGAAGCCAAAATTTTTAAAGTTATGCGCGAGAAATCGAAAAATGAAAACAAATATAACAATGGTGTTGGCAAGCAGTATCCGAAAAACGACGATAAGTTTCAAGCAGTGCAAAAGAAAAGTGCAAACAAAGAACTCAAATGTTTTAATTGCGGCGCCAAAGGCCATACATCAGTTAATTGCGATTATAAAATAAGGGCAGAAAATGTTTTCAGTGTAATAATATCGGACATATTGCCAAAGATTGCCCAACAAGCAGTGCCAAAAATGATAAGCCAATACATGCAAAATTACGTCAACTCAAATATTATGTCTATTCCAGTTAAAATCGATAATATTAATTATAACGCGTTCTTAGACACCGGTAGCAAGTACAATTTAATATCTGAAGCAATGCTGAAAAACATGAATAATCCAATGTTGAGTGATTCTAACGTTTATTTAATCGGTTTCGGAAAGAAAAAAGACACAGACAAGATCAAAGCATCGGGTTCATTTAAATATACGGTCGATATTAACGGTGAGAAATACTGTTTGACATTTCTCTCAGTGGAGCAACAATTTATGGACGTGGAAATTGTTCTTGGCGAGGATTTCTGTAAGCAAGCGGAGGTTACAATCAGCTACAAAGGTCTAAAGGTGACAAAAACCCAATGTTTTCAATCCGAAGTAAGTTCCTTTCTGAAAATCAATGTGGATGACTCCAGTGAACAGCAGGTCGACATAGATCCAGCAGCAAGTAAAAGGGCTAAAGAAGCAGTTCAAAATTTGGTACAGAATTGTCATCAGGTAAGCCAAAAGTCAACAAATATTCAAATGCGATTAGTTCTAAATGATGATAAACCGATATACTCATGACTTCGACGATTCTCATATGCAGAGATATGCATCATTGACAATCAATCCGATCAATGACTGAAGGATGGCATAATTGAGAAATCAGAGTCTGAGTATACAAGCCCAGTCGTGCTTGTGAAAAAACGGGACCGATCAAATAGGTTATGCATCGATAACAGACGTATTAATAAAGTAATCATTAGAGATCATTTTCCACTTCCCTTAATAGAAGATCAGTTAGACAGGCTTCAAAATGCACGTATTTTCAGATCCATAGATTTAAAAAATGGTTTTTTTCATGTTGGCATTGAAGATAAGTATACTTCTTTCGTAACACATAATGGACAATTCCAGTTTCTTCGAGTTCCATTTGGTCTTTCGAACTCTCCCAGCGTCTTTCAACGTCATGTCAATGCTATATTCAGAGATCTAACCAGGAAAGGAGTAGCCATACCATATGTCGATGATATAATAATACCAGCAAAAACTGAAGACGAAGCTGTAGCCAATTTAAAAGAAGTACTCAAACAATGCGAAGAATATGGGCTTGTGATTAATTTCAAAAAATGTCAGTTTCTTAAAACGAAAATTGAGTATTTAGGACACGTAATTGAGAACCAAAGTATAAGTCCATCCACATCGAAAACGCAAGCCGTGTCATCGTTTCCTCTCCCGTCTAATCTAAAACAATTACAGAGTTTCTTGGGTACTTTGGTTGGATATTTTCGAAAGTTTATATTAAATTTTTCTCTGATTGCACAGCCTCTAACGGATGTGACAAAACATGATGCATTGATTATTTTTGGTGAGAAAGAGCTAGCTGCGTTTAACAAATTAAAGAAGCTTATTACAGAGAAGCCAGTTTTGAAAATTTTTCATCAGCTACACGAAACGGAGCTTCATACGGACGCCTCAATCGACGGATTTGGCGCAGTCCTTCTCCAGAAGTCGCCAGAAGACATGCAGTTTCATCCAGTGTATTACATGAGCAAGAAAACGACAGATGCCGAAAAGAAGTTCACCAGTTACGAGTTAGAAATCTTAGCTGTTGTAGAAGCATTAAAGAAATATCGAGTTTATTTACTAGGACTACGCTTCAAACTTGTTACAGATTGCAATGCTCTAGCTAAAACTATTCAGAAAAAGGATCTGTGCACACGAGTAGCTCGTTGGATTCTCCAAATGCAAGAATTTCAATATGACGTCGAATACAGAGCGGGCACTCGAATACGCCATGCTGATGCACTCAGTCGTGTACCAATGATGATGATCAGCGAAAGCAGTATGCATAGCAGAATAAAGCATCTGCAAGCTCAGGACGACCAGCTGAAGGCTATTATAGACGTATATTTTTTTACATCAACGCTCCCGAGGAAGACGGACGTGTTTTTTTTTTTTAGCTCCCGCGTTTTAACTGATTTTATAATTTTTTTTATTTTGTGTTATCGGCATCGCGATCGAAAATTAGAATTATAATATTAAATCTAACTTGCACCATATCACTCGTTTGCGTTTTTGTGTGTTTGTGTTAATAATTTTTAACAACCTTAATTCTGTTAAAACCTTTGTTGGTTTTTTTCTTTTCTTTCTCTCTTTCCCACCTTTTTTCTTTCTTGTAAATCACAAGCAACGCTCATTTGTTGTTGTCTTGAAATTTCTGTGAGTTCTTTTTGCAGTGTTTTTGTTTTTGTGATTTCTAGCTCCCGCGCTCGCGCTCTTTAACTTTTTTTTCTCTCGTTTTTGTTTCACTTCTCGCCGTTATTTGCGCTCATACTGCAGTCTGTTGTGTGTCTCCAATTTAGACTCTATAGTGCTCTCTTTATCTTTTAACCCTTTAACCCTCAATATCTCGCTTTCTTATTATTTCTGGACCTCAGAGTGAGTTATATATTTTAATACCAATACAAATCTCATTTTTATTTGTTTGGTTACTAATTCATCTAATTAACTCATAGTGCCTGTCTGTTCGGTTAAAAATTGTTTGCAGCACGCCCCACCCCTGAATAGTTTTATTTACTGTTGGTTGTGTAAAACTACAGTACATGTTAAGTGCGCGGGCTTTACATGCAGGGTAAAGGATCTTTTTGATCAAAAAAAGGGTCTCAAATGGGGATGTGAGTCTTGCCGTATTGTGGAAGATGAAATGGAACTTTTCATGCGGCAAACAAAGGATAACCTGATGAGTCTGTCCGCCAGTTTTCTTAAACTCTCGCAAGAGTTTAAAGCTGTCGAGTCTCAGTTTAGTAGTTTAACGCTACTGACTGAGTCTCGAAAGCGTAAGAAGGCAGGAGAACAGACTTCTGATTTGTCCTTGTGCTTGCCGGTCTCCACATCTATATCGGTTCCGACCCCTTCTCAACCAATGCAAACTCCAATTCCGCAGACGATGTCTGTAGTGTCCGTTTTGTCTGGGCAAGAATCTACACCCATGGATTTTGCCGATAGGGATTCTAGTGATAGTAGTGCCGGAATGCCACTTGTTGCAACTGATGCTACAATTAATGCGGTAGCTGATGCAATACCTGCAATGCCGAAACCATTGGTGGGAGTGCCACCTAAAAAACACATTTTTGTTTCGAGACATTCGGGCTAAACTGAATGTCTCCAATATATCAATAGAAAAGTTCAAATTTTCATATTCTAGAGAAATTTCATCTTTTAAAATCAGTGTTCCAATTGAGTTCTTTGACTGTATCTGCAGTTCTAGCTTCTGGCCGAAAAGCTTAATTGTGAAGGAGTTTACATCCAGAAAAAAGAAGACACGGGGCCAAACAAGTCTTCCTTCACCATCTATTCCTCTTTCTTTCTTTCCTCATCTATTCCCACTCCTTCCTTATCTATTCCTTCTTCTACTCTATCAAAAAACTAACAACTTCCTTCTCTGTCGGCTATCAGAATGTCAGAGGCCTTAATACTAAACTTACTAAACTCTTTGTAGATAGTCTGTCTTTTGATTTTGACCTAATTGTCTTTACTGAGACTTGGTTAAAACCTGACGTTTTTGACGCCACAGTTCTACCCTCTTATTTCAATATTTTTAGACGTAATCGTACTGATCGTAGGGGTGGTGGAGTTCTTATTGCTGTAGATTCCGCCCTATCATCGGGTCTGATAACATCACCTGTCTCAAGTACTATCGAATTTATATGCGTTAAGCTATCTTTTACTCGTTTTTCCATTTTTGTTACCTGTTCTAACATTCCGCCCCAATCGGAATGGCCAACCTATTTACTACACTTAGATTCTATTAAATTTATAGTTGAACTACTTTTTGACAGAGACTTATTAATTGTCCTAGGGGACTTTAACCTGCCCACTATGACTTGGTCAACAGTTAATGGTAGCAAAACGTTGCTGCCCTCTGGGTGTCATGATTTTATTGATGGTCTGCTTGAGCATTCGTTGGCCCAGCTGGATTCGATTTCTAATACGTCTGGCAGATTTCTGGATCTGATTTTTACTTCTGATCCTAGCTTTTGTGAAGTATATAGAACTAGTCCAATGGTGTTACCAGAGGATAGTTATCATCCAACTTTAGAGTTATCTATTGAGTTTCCCAGCCGCGAGCCCATCTCCGAGTGTGATCCTACAGTAAGCACCCGATGTTTTCGGAAGACTGACTTTGTCGCACTAAACAATGCTATTGTGCTATGATTGGACTAGTTTATACACTTGTACGGATATGAATTCCGCCATTTCTTTATTTTATACCACTGTTGACTCGATCTTTAATGACTGTGTACCCCTAGTGTCTCCTGTGGTGTCGCAAAATTCACCATGGTTTACGCGGGGGCTGTCAAAACTGAAGAATCTTAAGTCTAGGTATTACAAAAAATATAAATTCACGGGTCTATCATCGGTTCTGTCTCGTTACTTGGTTGCTAAATCGAATTTTATTGTTTCTAATTCTAAATGCTATAATAATTACTTACAACGTTGCAAGTTGCAATTCTCCGAAAATCCTAAAGAGTTCTATAGTTTCGTTAACTCAAAGCGAAATTCGATCTCCCTTCCATCGTTTGCAGCTTTTAATAATGATTCGGCCTCTTCTGATCAATCTATTTCTAATTTATTTGCTAACTTCTTCTCGACTACGTACATATCTACTAAGTACAACTCTAGCCAGATATATCCATATCCTATAACGAAATCCAACTGTATTCTTAATCCTATTATAACGAAAAATTCGGTAGCTAAGGAACTAATGACGATTAGGCCGGTATACTCACCGGGCCCAGACGGTATTCCCGCTTGTGTCCTGAGTTCTGTGCGGAGTCATTGTGTTCGCCTTTACTTAAGCTTTTTGAGTTGTCCGTTACACTGTCCGAGTTTCCAACTATATGGAAGGATTCGTTTATTTTACCTCTTCACAAATGTGGCAATAAATCCGACGTCACTAATTACAGAGGAATTTCTAAATTGGCATCGATACCTAAACTGTTTGAGAAAATTATGACGTCTCAAATACAGCATTTATGTAAATCTATTGTTTCGCCATACCAGCATGGGTTTGTCAAGAATAGGTCTACCACAACTAACCTTTTACAGTTTACATCTTTTGTAATCCAAGGTTTTAAGAAACAAAAGCAAACTGATGTTATATATGTAGGAAATGAAGTGTCAGGCGGGCATAATCATGGCAATCGGGCAGTAGCTAGTGAGCGAGACAGAACGACACGCAGCGGCCGTACCTATCTGGTCGACTCACTCATTAGCAAATAAAGAGATCGCAATCGTACTCTCGCCTCGATCACATCGCGCACCCAAATTATCACTAAGGCCATTTAAATAATATAAAATATACATATGTATTCTTAACACAAAGAAACATTGTTAATAATATAAGACTTAACAAGGAAATCACATCCTTTAATAATATTCTAATAAATAAACCGGGATAAAGTAAAATCCTACAAACTGGGGGCTCAACCGAGATTTCTGGCCCAAGACAATTAGTGAAATTTGTATGTGTGTGTGAAGTTCGCAAGTGAACAGAAAATTGTTAAAATTGCATGCATTAACGTGTAATACATATACAAACTCAAGGTTGTTGGCGAACGAATTTCACAAGAAGCAACCACTACAAGTTCAAAAAATAGTGGAAGTTGGTGTGACTGTACGAGAGGCGACGAGTGGACGGTGAGACGGTGAGCGGTCGGACGACGCAAGAAGAGCGTCACTAAGAATTTTGGCGCCGTTTAGGCAAAAAGTCGGCGACTGAAGTTGAGAGCGGCACGAGAACGGGGGTGACTCGAGAGGAAAAGAGAGAGCAGACAGCAGACACGAAGTTGATGATAACCAGTGTTTACTGTGGAAGCAGACAGCGGACACGAAGTTGATGATAACCAGTGTTCACTGTGGAAGCAGACAGACGGAGACAGCAGACAGCGGACAACGCGAGTGCAAGAGCGGCTGAACTGGGAAGATCCCTGAGCCGAATCATGCTCAACACAAGAGGCCCGGGACAAGCTCAACGATTATTACTGATGAACGTCGTCAGGTCGACCATGCTCTACGGCGCGCCAGTATGGGCGGATGCGATGGAGACGAAGTCATACAGACGAGGATTAGAGGCATACATACCGTCTTGGGGCTCTTCGCGTATGCCGTGGCTTCCGCACAATTTCGGATGACGCGGCTCTTGTAATATCAAGTATGGTCCCAATAGACCTACTAGCTAAAGAAGCGCAAAACATTTTTAGAAGTCGGCAGAGTGCGGAATGGTTACCACCAGCCAGAAGGGACGCAACTGCAGAAGCCAGGCGATCAAGCCTAGCAGAATGGCAATCACGCTGGGCAGCATCGCAGAAGGGCAGATGGACATTCAAACTTATCCCGGATTTACATACATGGGTAAACAGGCGACATGGCGAAGTCACCTTCGAACTGACCCAGCTCCTTAGCGGCCATGGATGTTTCAGGTCATACCTATTCCGATTTGGACACGAGTCCAGTGCGGAATGCACCCTGTGTAGACAAGGCATACAAGAAAGCCCTGAACATGTGATCTTTTAGTGCATGAGGTTTACCAACGAGAGGCAAAGGCTAACGGCAGTCCTTGGAGAAGAGCCCACACCTTTCAACCTGGTAAACATTATGATCACATCGCAATCGGCGAGGTCGGCGGTATGCACATATGCTGCAGCAACAATAAGGACGCTACGAGAGCTGTAGAGAGAGCGCAATATATGAGGGGCATCGTCAGCCCACTATAGACCTGCGAAGCAATACCACAAGGCAGTCCCGCAGGATCCCTATAGTAAAATTATTTTCCTTCCCTTTACTTCTCTTGTCTATACTTCTGCTTTTTGTATATAACTTTCTTTTCCTGTTTATATTTACCCATATACCATTAAATGAATTAAAAAAAAAAAAAAAAGACAGCGGACACGAAGTTGATGATAACCAGTGTTCACTGTGGAAGCAGACAAAGAGAGAGCAGACAGCAGACACGAAGTTGATGATAACCAGTGTTTACTGTGGAAGCAGACAGCAGACACGAAGTTGATGATAACCAGTGTTTACTGTGGAAGCAGACAGCGGACACGAAGTTGATGATAATTAGTGTTCACTGTGGAAGCAGACAGACAGAGAGAGCAGACAGAGGGCACGAAGTTGATGAAAATTAGTGTTCACTGTGGAAGCAGACAGACGGAGAGAGCAGACAGAGAGCACAAAGTTGATGATGTGATGGTGTTCACTGTGGAAGCGGAAAACCAAAAGAGAGCGGACAACACAAACCGATACAAGAAGCAGACGACGACGACAAGTCCAAACGAGGAGGCAGCAGACACGAAGTTGAGATAATTGGTGTGGAAGCAGACAAAGAGAGCGGACAACACAAACCGTTACAAGAAGCAGACGACGACGACAAGTCCAAATGAGAAGGCAGCAGACACGAAGTTGACACAATTGGTGTGGAGCAGACAAAGAGAGACCAAGAGAACGAGTGGAAAACAGCCGAGTGAGTAGCGACAGAAGAGTGAGTGGCAACAGAGAGCGAACTGAACATCTGAGTGAATTGCTACAGCGAGCGAACCGAACATCTGAGTGAGTTGCTACAGCGATATTGAGTGGTTCCAGAGCAGGACGACTATAGTTGGGTGAGCTGTTTAATTATTGTCTTGAGTGTGAGTTACTTTGCTTGCACGACGAAACCAGACCGGTGGCAGAAATATTGACGAAATTGATGCGAGCTGCAGAGAGCACATTTCTAAGAATCGTCTGAGTTTAACCATAACCTACCACAATTTGACCTACATTAACATAGTGTGTAAATTTTGATAAGTCGTAACAAATTTGATTGATTGATACTAACTATACATTAATATAGCAAACTTGTTAAGCATTATACCTGTAACTGTGTGAAATGGATCGAGGTGAGATTCTAACTTTGCGTATTGAAGAGTTGCGCATTAAATTGAGAGAGTTAGGGCTAGAGACTACAGGCCTTAAAGCTGAGCTGCAATCGCGTCTACTCGCTCATTACGATCTAATAGAAACTGAGAATGACGGGCAGGAGGCAGATTTCGCCTCGGCTAGAACAATTCGAGAAGTCCCGAATACAGATGGGCAAAGGTCATGGTTCACACTAAAAGATGTGGAGGAAAGCGTTTCTGAGTTTTGCGGTTTAGGTTCGATTGATGTTGTACAATGGACCAGGGAGCTAGAAGAATGCGCTTTAACCGTACAGTGGAGTCAGTTACAGCTTTTTGTGTATGCAAAACAATTGTTAAAGGGAGCTGCATTGTCGTTTATACGTAGTAAGAGAGATATTTGTAGTTGGGAGTCCCTGAAAGTAGCTTTGAAAAACGAATTCAGAGTGAAGGTTTCATCAGCCGAAGTTCATAGAAGACTAAGCAATCGTCAGTTGAAGAGAGGTGAGAATTTGTATAAGTTTTTGTATTCGTTAATGGAAATCGCAAAGCCGATCGATTTGGATGACGAAAGTTTAATCGAGTATTTCGTAGAAGGTATACCAGACATGAGAGCAAATAAGGCATTATTGTATCAAGCCAGAACAGTGGATGCGTTGAAAGTTCAGATAGAGACGTACTTAAAATCCTATGATCCTAGGAAGTCGTCAAAGAAAACAACATTGGAGTCATCTTTTCACAAGCAAGGTAGAGATAATAGAGAGAAAAGTGCGATAACAAAAGGTGAGAAAACGTTTACTTGTTTTAAATGTGGCAAAACAGGCCATCGCTCATTTGAATGTAAGGGAAAAGATACCACCAAAGTTGAAAGTACCAATGTTGTAGATGATAAATTAGTAAAAGCATCAGGTAAATTTACTGATTCGGGTTTGGAGTTGAAAGAAGTAACTTATAAGTCGATTAAGTTCAACGGTCTAATTGATACAGGAGCAAATTTGAGTCTCATACGTAAAAGCGTGTTTGACGAACTTGGAATTAAATCATTAACAGGATATTCGAAGAGCCTTACAGGCATTGGTGGAAGTCATGTGATGACCTTTGGTAGTTTTAGCATAAGTGTCAAGATAGATGGCATTGAGATGGAAGTCGAGTTTCATATCGTTCCTGATGAAGACAAGGCATATGAGGCAATTTTGGGTAGAACCATATTAGATCATGTCGATTTGGTTGTTACAAAGAAAGTTACAAAGTTTGTGGGCATCAAGAAAAAAGAATCACTGTGTAACGCGAATAAATCTTGTGCTGAGTTGTTTAAGGAATTTGAAAGTATGTGTATGCACAGTGCAGAACAGAATGAAGTAGAAATCAAGAGTGACTTTTCGCATATCAGTACAGAAATCGAAATGCTTCGCCTGTTGTATTTCTAACAAAGAAGAATGGGAAAAAGCGTTTGTGCTGCGATTACAGAAAGCTAAATGAGAAAGTGGTCCGAGATAATTTTCCTATGCCACAGATGGATACCGTATTAGAAAAACTTTAAAGTGCGCTAGTTTATACTACTCTAGATCTAACAAACGGGTTTTTCCATGTTCCTGTTGAGGAAAAATCTCAGAAGTACATATCATTCGTAACTCAGAATGGTCAGTATGAATTCCTATATGTACCATTCGGAATATCCAACTCTCCAGCAGTTTTTACAAGATTTATAATGGCAGTAATGAGAGAATCAGTGAAGAATGGAGATGCAGTGGTGTATATGGACGATATAATTATACCAAGTGTTAACGTGAATGATGGTCTAATTAAACTTAAAAGAGTGTTAAAGATAGCTGCGGAAAATGGGTTGAGAATGAACTGGGAAAATTGTCAGATACTGCAGAGTAAAGTAAATTTTTTGGGCTATATAGTTGAAAATGGAAGTATTAAGCCAAGTAAGGAGAAGACTGATGCTGTTTCAAGATTCCCTATCCCACATGACAAGAAGTCAGTTCAACGATTTTTGGGATTAACATCGTATTACCGTAGATTCATCGAAGGATACGCAGTAACAGCTAAGCCCTTGACTGACATTTTGCGAAAAGACAAAAAGTTTGAGTTTAAAGAAATGCAAATGGTAGCGTTTGAGCAATTGAAGTTAGCATTGATCAAAGGTCCCGTTTTAAAGTTATACAATCCTAAGCTAGAGACTGAGATTCACACTGATGCCTCGAAACACGGTTTCGGAGCTGCGCTTTTACAGAAAGATTCAGAAGATGGTTTATTTCATCCGGTACAATATATGAGTCGGAAAACTAAACCTTGCGAAGAGAAGTATAATTCATATGAACTTGAGGTTTTAGCAGTTATTGGAGCATTAATAAAGTGGCGTGTATATGTGTTAGGATTGAGATTTAAGATTGTTACAGATTGCAATGCTTTCACGATGTCAATGAAAAAGAAAGACGTTCCGTTACGTGTAGCACCTTGGGCAATGTACCTACAAGATTTCGATTATGAGATTGAACATCGTTCAGGTTCAAAGATGCGGCATGTGGATGCTTTGAGCCGTTTATCTTGTTTTCTGCTAACTGACACCATAACCCATAGATTGAGGGAAGCACAGTTGTCAGATGATTGGACTAAATTGATCAGGAGTTTAGTTCAGGAGAAGGGATATGAAGATTTTTACATTGAAAATGAAATATTGTTAAAGGACACCAATCAAGAACTTATTGTCGTTCCCTCGCAGATGGAAAAAGAAATAATACAGATTGCACACAAACAAGGACATTTTGGAGCTAGAAAGACTCAGAATATCGTTGAAAAATCGTATTATATTCCAAAATTAAAAGAAAAGGTAGCCCGTGTTGTTGAGTGTTGCGTGGAATGTCTTATTGTTAATGCCAAAACCGGTAAAAAGGAAGGATATTTGATGCCAATAAGCAAAGGAGATCAGCCATTGACGACATATCACATTGATCACGTTGGCCCGATGGAGGTCACAACAAAGCGTTACAATCATATACTTGTTATTGTTGATGGGTTCTCTAAGTTTGTATGGTTGTATTCGACTCGTGGAACAGGAGTCGATGAAGTACTTAGTTGTCTTGAAAAGCAGGCGATAATTTTTGGTAACCCGGGGAGAATAATTTCTGACAGGGGAGCAGCTTTCACATCCAATGCGTTTAAGGAGTATTGTATCAGACAGGATATACAGCATTTACTGATAGCAACAGGTGTACCCCGCGGCAACGGCCAAGTAGAAAGGATGCATAAGATAATAGTTCCAATGATTTCAAAGTTAAGCCAAGAGAATGAGGGAAACTGGTACAAGTATGTTGGTCGTGTGCAACAACTTGTTAATAATACTGCTCCAAGAAGTACAAGAGTTACACCTTTTAAGATTTTGACAGGAATAGAGATGCGTAGTCCTGATGATCCCGAAATAAGAAAGCTGATAACCGATTCGTTAATAGAAGAATTAGACTGTGGTCGTGATGAGATTAGAGCGGAGGCTCGAAAGAATATTTATGAAATACAGCAGGAAATGAAAAAGGACGTTTGACAAGAACAGGAAATGGGAAAGAAAATACAATTTAAACGAGTTAGTGGCGATTAAACGTACGTAGGTCGACTCACTCATGTGCAAATAAAGAGAAGCGTTGATTCATAAAGCACTCGCAATCGTACTCTCGCCTCGATCACATCGCGCACTCTAATTATCACTAAGGCCATTTAAATAATATAAAATATACATATGTATTCTTAACACAAAGAAACATTGTTAATAATATAAGACTTAACAAGGAAATCACATCCTTTAATAATATTGTAATAAATAAACTGGGGTAAAGTAAAATCCTACATATATACGGATTTCAGTAAATCCGATTCGGTAAACCATGCCTCACTATTTCATAAGCTGAATTTAGTTGGCTTTCCGGATGCTCTGCTTGCTTGGCAATAGGAGGCAGAGGGTTCTTTTATTAATGATCTCCCCACAGTTCTTTTAAATTCCAGAGTTCTTATGTATGCCGATGATGTAAAATTCGCTAATCGCATCGTAGACTCTCTCTCATGTCATACCTTGCAAGCTGACCTGAATGCTTTTCAGGGTGGTGAAGTTAGTAGGGCTAAGAGTGTTCTTGGCTTTATAAAGCGCTGGTCGAAGGAGTTCAAGGATCAATATATTACCAAAATACTTTTTACTTCTTTAGTCTGCCTCATATTAGAATATGGATCTTGTGTTTGGTCTCCTCAATATGAGTTTTTTCAAAACAAATTAGAATCTGTACAAAAACAGTTTTTACTCTTTGCCCTTCGTGATTTGCGCTGGGATCCAACTGTACAACTTCCATCTTATTCTAGTCGACTTCAGTTAATTAACCTTTCTTCTTTAACTAATCGTAGAACGATGCTTGGTGTAACTTTTCTTTACAAACTTTGGAATGGTGAGATTGACTCTTCCGAGCTGTTGAGCCAAATTAACATTTCTGTTCCATCTAGAAGGACCCGCAATTTCACACCGCTTATACTTCCCACTTGCACAACTAACTTTTCTCTGCATGAACCTTTTCGTATACTATGTAGTGACTACAACAGACTTTGGCACGTTATCGGTTCCGAAACATCGCTTCCGGGTATAAAAACTGCGATCTTGTCATTCCTCGCTCGTAATTAGTTGTAATCATCTTTATTTAAACCTATCCTGATTTCTTTTTATATGTAACCTATTATCTCATTACATTTAATATTTTCTATTTCTTTAGTTTAATTTATGTTTATATATGTAATACGCCTATGTCCTTAGGTCGGAGTGGGTAGAGGTTGTAACATTAACTTTACTTAGGGTCATTCGTAACAGGCCCGGGCCTGGTGTCATATGGGCCACTTGTTCGTACTGAGCGTTGTACGACTTCGTCTATAATATTGGCAGATAAGACGAATCACAATAACTATTTTTTAAGGGCTGGAGTTCTGCACAAACTTATCTCGGACAACGAACTTATTGTCGTACCAACTAGTATGGAACGAGAACTAATAAAAGAAGCCCACGATCACGGTAATTTTTCCATCAAGAAAACACGAGAGATCATTGGAAAAGAATATTTCATATCGAATCTGGAAGAGAAAATAAAAAGATGTATACGCTGTTGCATAAGATGTATCATGACTAACCGCAAGCAAGGAAAACAAGAAGGAGAGCTTCATCTATTATACAAAGATGAACAACCGCTAATGACCTACCATATCGATTTTTTAGGAATTTCTGGAATCAACGCATAAACAGTATAAACATATCCTGGCAGTCATCGATAGTTTCACCAAGTTTTGTTGGCTGTACCCAACAAAGTCGAATTCTACAAAAGATGCAGTTTTACGACTAGAGGAGCAGAGCAAGGTTTTTGGCAATCCATCCCAAATAATATCGGACAAAGGATCACCTTTTTCTTCGGAGGAATTTGACTTGTATTGCAAAAGCGAAGGCATAAAACATCATCTCATCACGACGGGACTTCCTCGAGCGAACGGCCAAGTAGAGAGGCTAAATACTACAATCATCGCAGTCCTTTCTAAACTCTCAAGCGACGATCCAAGAAAATGGTACAAATTTGTAAATAATGTCCAGCAAGTCATCAATTCAACATTTAGTAGAAGTATAAAACAACTCCTTTTCAGCTGCTTACGGGAACAAAGATGCGATTAAAGTCTGATATCAAAATCAAGGAAATGATAGAAGACGAAATGATTCAACACTTTAATGATGAACGAGATAAACAACGTAAAGAAGCAAAGCAACATATTCTACAAATTCAAGATGAAAACAAAAACAGGTACAACTTAAGACGAAGCCTAGCATCGAAGTATAAGATAGGCGATTTAGTTGCCATCAAAAGAACCCAACTTGGCCCTGGGTTAAAGCTAAAGCCGAAATATCTTGGTCCATACCGGATCATAAGGGTAAAATTCAACGACACCTACGACGTGGCAAAAGACTCAGTATTGTGCTCAGACGAGCACTTGCGCTGAGTATATGAAACCATGGGTACCATACGACGACGACGACGATGCATTCGGGGCGAATGAAGTGTAGGATGGCCGATTTGTGGGAATGGACTGGCAATCCTATTCAGCCAGCCCTAGTTGAGTCAGCTGACTCGAAAAAGCGTAAGACAATCTGGCAAGCCGGTCAGACAGAGAAGCATTAAGAAGACGAAGTTAAAGACGAAAAGACGAGTTCTTAAGACGAAAAGCCGAAAGGGTAAGACGAAAACGCGAAAGACATTAAACAATTAATTATAATTATATCTACTATTAACTAAAAATCAATACTTATCTTAACATTAAATAAAACTAATATAAAACTATAACCGGGACTGTGTTTATTCATAATACAATACCCCAGTCCCACATTATTTCAGTTAACCATTTTGCAATATTCCTTGGAATCGAAAAGCCAAGGCAATTCGAAATAACAGTTTCATTCTCTTTCTCAGTTTCAGTTTCAGTGGCAGGGTTTGTTTATTCCTCTCGTTCGGTTTATTACAAACGATTCGGCGCTGACATTCGTGTGTTGGCCGTAAACCATATTGTTGCAGTTCTTCGTTGACAGTGCAAAAGGCAGAAGCAGCAGGATTAGCAGCAGCTGTGACCGATAACCGGAGAAGGACTGCGGCAAGGACAACAAGAGGACACCGCCCAACGCGGCACTTAAGAAGATTAAAGAATATTCGTTAGTTGGAAGTGCTGCTCTATGGTCTAGCTTACTTTCCATTTGGCGACTTCTCGCGGTCTGCCTATATCCTACAATATACCTACATACATATATGTACATATATATAAGTCTCTGGCCAGACTTTGGCTTTTTCGGACATCGTTTACAATCAGCCTCTGAAAGCTGCCGCACTCGAATAGCTTTTAATTTGGACATTTTTCTTTTCTTTTTTTAGAGCGAAGCTCTCTTAGGCGCGTCGCGGTAGGAAATTTTTTTTAAAAATCGTCAGACGTCAGATCTGCAGCGCGTCAGATTTTTTTCTTGTAGCGCAATAAAACGATAATTTATCCATTAACTTCACATGCCAGTGTAGTTCTGAAGGTGTGTGTTGGCCTCCCCTGCACCTGGTCCGTGGTTCAAATGATGTAGAGGTCGTCGAATATTTTTTTTTTTTTTTTTAAATTATATGCTTTTATTATAAATATGTACATACATATGCATATATACATTGTACATAAATATATCATCTGTACTTATATATGTATATTTTGTGTAATAATTATGTTAACAAATTTTTTAGAATATATGTATGTATGTATGTATATATATGTATGTATGTATGTACATATATGAACGTGAAACTTTATGTATATGTATAACTTTATTATATGTACCTATGTATGCATGTAACTTTGAAAACGCATGCATGTATGTATATACAACCATGTAAATGCATTCATATGTATGTACATATTTATGTATGATATCATTACTTTTGAATACGTATGCATACATACATATTCAAATGTTTGTACACACTTGGCCTTAAGACCCATGCGTACACACATCTATGTATGTACATATGTATGTATGTATACATTTTCGGCAGGCAAGTGTGCATGCATATATGTATGTAAGTACATTTGTCAATGCTGGCCGAGGAAACTAAAAAATTTGCAGAGTTCCTGCAAAGCTTTGGAATTGCGTGTTTGCTAAATTGTTGAATAAATTACTAATCAACTTTTTTCCCGGGTTCTACCTGTAGCAGCGGCTGCCAAGTATCCTCAGCGCATGTTCTTTTTTCTTTTTTCTTTAAATTGCATACATGTAGCGTTGATTTAGCGATCGTTACTATATTTATTTATTTATTAATATTTGAATTGTTTGATGACAATCGAGTTCAATATATTGTTAGAATTTAAACATACTTATAGAAATAACACTAAACTAATTATGGACCTTGACGTGCGACTCAGTTCACAGTCTTTTTGCGAATAATCCACGGCCTCTTTAACAAGCTCTCTCTCAACTTATATAATGATCCTATGCCCTGCTCTCTCTACTACTACTAGAATGTTCGGCCACTACGCGTTTGTCTTCTCTCTTCTATTACTTTTGATTGCTCCCTCTCAATACCATTTCCCACATTCGGCCCTCCTGACTGTACATTCGACCCGAATGACGGTCCTTATCTTCCATGATTTTTAATTGCCGTTACTTTATAGGGTCCTAAATACTTTCCTTTAAGTTTCAGACCAACGCCATATTGGGTACGCTTAATAGCAACCAAATCATTTATTTTGAATCGTTTTCCCTCTTTTCTCTTTAGATTAGCTGACTTCTTGTTCTCCTCCTGAATTTGTTTTATATTTTCAACTGCCTCCATTCGTATTTTCTTTCTGTGTTCTGCTAGTTCTTCGATTAGAAGATCATCGAGTAGTTCTTTAAGTTTTACATCCTCTGATCTACGCATGTCAATACCGGTTAGGATCTTAAAAGGAGCTATCTTAGTACTTCTAGGTGCCGTATCGTTGATGATTGAAGCTGGATTATCTAAACTCATTTTAGCTAGCATTGGAATAACAATCTTGTGTTTCTCCTTTCAACCTGCCCATTTCCTCGCGGTACTCCGGTGGTAATCAATAAATGCACGATGTCGTGATCCTCGCAATACTTTTTGAAAATATGCGATGTAAAAGCCGCGCCTCTATCAGATATCAATCGTACTGGGTTCCCAAAATTTGTTGCTTGAACTTCTAAACACCGTATCACTTCATCCACGCCTGTGCTCCTAGTGGGATACAACCAAACGTACTTAGAAAAACCATCTATAATAACCAACAAGTAATTATACCGTTTATTTGTAAGTTCCATTGGTCCGACGTGATCAATATGTTAAGAACAAAGTGGTTTGTCACCCTTTTCTATCGAAGTTATATATCCCTCTCTTTTGCCAGCCTTTGCGTTAATAACAATACACTCCACACAACTATGTACCACACGAATAACCTTATCTCTCAATTCGGGAATATAGTATGATTTCTCGATTAAATCTTGCGTTTTCTTGACGGAAAAGTGATCCTGGGTATGTGCAAGTCTAATAATCTCATGTTCCATTGCCGAAGGCACTACAATCAACTCACAATTAGGGTCTTTAAAGAGAATCTCGTTCTCTATATAGAAGTCTTTATAACTTTCTTTTTCGACTAGCGTCCTTACTACCTTGGTCCACTCATCTTTCAACTGAGCTTCTTTTAATCGATGTTTAATAGTGTCCTCAACAAGCATAAAACATGCAAAACGACTCAACGCATCGACGTGCCTCATTTGAGTACCTGATCGATGTACGATAACATAATCAAAATCTTGAAGATACATAGCCCAACGAGCAACTCTCAAAGGAACATCTTTCTTTTTCATGGTCATAGCAAATGCGTTACAATCAGTAACTATGGTGAATCGAGATCCTAGGACATAAACACGCCATTTGGTTAGTGCTCCAATTATAGCAAGCACTTCGAGTTCGTAAGAATGATACCTTTCTTCGCACAATTTTGTCTTACGACTCATATATTCAACGGGATGAAATGAATTATCCTCTGGATGCTTTTGTAACAAAGCTGCCCCAAATCCGTATTTTGAAGCGTCCGCATGTATTTCAGTTTGCAATTTCGGGTTAAACAATTTAAGGACGGGTTCTTTGGTCAACGCAGCTCTTAGTTCCTCGAAAGCGAGTTTGTGTATATCTTTGAATTCAAACTTAGAATCCTTACGCATTAAATCGGACAACGGTTTCGCAATTACTGCATACCTTTCAATAAACTTTCTAAAATAGGAAGTTAGACCCAAAAATCTTTGTAACCCCTTTTTGCTATTTGGGATAGGAAAATTCGAAACCGCTCTAATCTTTTCTTTGCTCGGCGTTATGGTACCTTTTTCCACATCATACCCTAAAAATAGGACTTTTCGTTGTAGCATCTGACATTTACTCCAATTAATTCGTAAACCGTTTTTGGCTGACACGTCTAGTACGCGTTTTAGCTTGGCCAACCCATCATCGATACCTGTACTTGGAATGATGATGTCGTCCATGTACACTACACAATCGTTTGCTTTAATCAAATCTCGTAACACAACCATTATGAATCTTGTAAATACAGCTGGTGAATTTGAAATACCAAAAGGAACATACAGGAATTCATATTGTCCACTCTGAGTAACAAAAGAAGTGTATTTCTGAGAGCTTTCTACTACCGGTACATGGAAAAATCCGTTTGTTAAGTCTAAAGTTGAAAACATATTGGCACCTTGCAACTTTTCTAAAACGCTGTCCATATGAGCCATGGGAAAGTTATCACGAAGAATCTTCTCGTTTAATTTCCTGTAGTCACAGCATAAACGCTTTTGACCATTCTTTTCGAGACTAAGACAACTGGCGACGCGTACTCAGAAGTACTGGTTTTAATTATTTTCTCTGCTAGCCATTCTTGAATTTGTTTATCAACAATTTCCTGATCACAAAGGGCTAAACGTCTCGGGTGCTGATACACAGGTATTTCGTCGCTCAATATAATTTTCATGCTTACTGGTGCGTTTGCATTTCTTTTTGGCTGGTAGTTCCGAATTAATTTCTCTACTTCCCCTTTTATCAAATGGTTTAAATGCGAAAGATTTATGTCTGGACTCTTATCCCTGTCTTCAATATTTGTGATGAAGATATTTCCAATATCTCCTGCCCACTGAATATCTGACTCATTTTGTTTTCTCTTTGACATACTATGGGTGTGACAAACTTCTATATCGTTGCGCATAGCAAACCTAGATCCATTTGCTGTTACATTTATATTAACAGTGTTCAATATCGTTCGACCCAGTATAGCATCAAAACTTATATCCTGATCTGGCACTACATGGAATTCTATGTTCATAACTAAACCATCCACTTTCACTGGTATGATAAAACTACCGAAAGTCAACACTTTACTGTCGCCAATTCCTGTTAAGTGTCTAGCTCCGTCTAATAACGGTTTCGATCCAATCATAAAATAAATATTTCTTCGCATAAGACATAATCCAGCGCCAGTATCTACGAGTCCTTTAAATATAACGTTAGAATATACCATGTCTTTAAGTTCTAACCCTGACGGAGTAAATTCGCTTGACGGCTGTATTACTACATCTTCATTTTCTACCACGTTTGTATTTCTCTCGTATTTAATTGGATTTTCTAGTTTGCACTGTGCCATTCGATGTCCTACTTTACCACATTTGAAACACTTTTGGTCGTTCTTCGGACAGTCTCGTCTGATATGTGATGTATCACCGCAACTATAGCATTTCCGATTCTTAGATGTATCAATTATTTTACCCTGATTAATCTTTCCTCCTGACTGAGCCTCAAACTTGTTTAACGACTTGTGTGAAGCACGAACTTTCTGATACGTTTCTATTTGAAACTTCAGTTCTTGTAGATTCCTGGCTTGAAATAGAATAGCTTTATTTACTTGTGAGTCTGGAATGCCAATACAAGGTATTCTATCAAGCTCTCATCGTCCAAATTCACTGGTTTGGCAATTTCCATTAAAGCATACAAATATTCATGCAAAGTCTCCTCTCTTTTCTGAGAACGTTGCGATAATATTCTATGAATCTCAGCTGCTGATCGTTTCGAACCAAATTCTTTGCGCAGTGCTGCTTTTAATATCTCCCAATTGTTTATACCATGTTGACTCCGAATAAATGATTTAGCTGCCGCAGCTAACAACTGTTTGGCGTATATAAAGGTCTGTAACTTATCCCATTGTACTGTAATAGCACACTCTTCTATCTCTTGTACCCACGAATCAATGTCGGGACTACCTGAGCCGGAAAAATAGGATACACTGCCCTCAACATCTTTTAAGGTGTACCAAGATCGACTACAATTGTTTATGGGCAATTCGCCTCTAGCTGTAACTACTGATTCTACTTCTTCATCCTCGCTATCTTGGTCTTGAATATCGTAATGAGTAAGAAGTCTATTCTGTAGATCACGTTTTCTTCCCACTGTGCTTAGGTTCAATTCGGCCAACTTATTTCGCAAATCTGCGACTCGCAATGCCATAACCTCGTCAAGCTCCATATTACAATATTTTCTTTGTTCAATACCAATAATTAATGCTAAGGTTAGTTTTAGTAAATTCAATTAAGGTTAGAACTATATACATATAGTCCCCAAAAAATTTACCCAAGTCCGCTCCTGTCCCACGAAGTCTTCGTTTAATTTCTGCCAGCAGGTTGTCTGTCCTCTTCTAACGTTTTGTCTCTTGCCGCGTCCAGCTTCTGCCTCTGCCAACGGGTTGCCTCTGCCTCTGCGGACGTTTTGCCTCACGCTACGTCCAGCTTTGCCTCTGCCAACGGTTCGCTTCTGCCAACGCGTTGCCTCTGCCTCTGCTGACGTTTTGCCTCACGCTACGTCCAGCTTTGCCTCTGCCAACGGGTTGCCTCTGCCAACGGTTCGCCTCTGCCAACGGGTTGCCTCTGCCTCTGCTGACGTTTTGCTTCTTGATTCGCTCTGTCCAAATATTTCTAGACTGTTCTAGAAAAATTCACTGATCGCCGTCCGTTACCAAACATGCTCGTGCGTGTATTGTCTGCGTCGTAACGTATTTGGGCACCAAAGATTTTATGCAACAATTTAGCACAGCCTATCTCGCTTGCTCTTACACAATGATGACGACACAAAAGTTTTTGCTTTGTCACTTCGAAGAACTTTGTTTGTTGTCTCTTTCACTCACGCAGTGTTATATGTTTGTATGTTAATTTCTTTAAACAATATTCCGGACGAGCCCCCAAAAATGTAGCGTTGATTTAGCGATCGTTTCTATATTTATTTATTTATTAATATTTGAATTGTTTGATGACAATCGAGTTCAATATATTGTTAGAATTTAAACATACTTATAGAAATAACACTAAACTAATTATGGACCTTGACGTGCGACTCAGTTGACAGTCTCTTTGCGAATAATCCACGGCCTCTTTAACTAGCTCTCTCTCAACTTATATAATGATCCTATGCCCTGCTCTCTCTACTACTACTAGAATGTTCGGCCCCTACGCGTTTGTCTTCTCTCTTCTATTACTTTTGATTGCTCCCTCTCAATACCATTTCCCACATTCATATGTACATATGTATATTATCTTTCATACATACATATTTAATCTTATATTATTATTATTATTAAAGTATAGGATATAGTTATAAACTATCAACCTAACTATATTTTACAAGCACTGGCAACTTAGGCCTTTGGCTTAGACGAAAACTACATCCATACACTAGCCTGGGATTCGAACCCGGATCCTCGTTGTTCAGTTGACTAAATGACTGGGCCACTTAGACAACTCATCTACCGAGGACTGCTTAATCTTATATACATATGTACATACATATGTTTTGTGCTATGTACATATTCATTTACCTGTAAAACCTATACATATACATATACATGCGTATATGTACATATATCTATGTCGGTACATACATACATACATACATATGTACATATCAGATTTAGTCTTGTAAACGTATGCATACGTATACATAACTACATATATGGAAATACGTATGCACATATGTATGAACATACATACAATATTAAATTTCACGACAATAGCTCAGAAAATAACGAAGTTATTAAGAAAAGTCACTGTTCGTGACTTTGTCATTTGTATGGGAGCTATATGATATAGTGATCCGATCCGGCTGAATCCGCGATATACAAGCCTACATGCAAAATTTCAGCACTGTAGCTCTTACGATCTATGAGGAGTTTGCGTTGATCCAGACGGACGGACGGACATAGCTATTTGAACTCGTCTCGTCGTGCTGATCAAGAATATATATACTTTATATGGTCGGAGATGCTTCCTTCTATGCGTTGCACACTTTTGACCAACATTAATATACCCTTTTTGCAAGGGTATAAAAAGTATGTGTACACAAGGGCGTCGCCTAGTACTGGCATGGGGTATTACCTTCACTCCCCCAATATTGCGATCAATTTAGTGAGACTTCAAATCCAAGTGTATTAACAAAATTCAGCTACACTTCAGTGACCCCCTAAATTCGACGAATTCCTAGAGAGCTTCGCTCTACCCGGGTGTCCCGTGACACCTCATTGCTTTTTTTACAATCACATATGTAAATTTCATAGCATACTCCGATTTTTATGAAAATGTTTCTTCTAGTTCTTCGTGAGCTATATGATATAGTGGTCCGATCCTGATGGTTTTCATACTTTATTTTTCCCGGGTAATAAAAAACCCGGAAAAAAATTTCAGCCCGATAGCTCTTAAGACGGCTGAGTAAAACGCATACGCACAGACGGACGGACGGACGGACAGACGGACAGACGGACAAACGGACATGGCTATATCAACTCAGCTTCTCATGCTGATCAAGAATATATATACTTTATGGGGTCGGAAACGTCTCCTTCTGTGCGTTACAAACATCTGAACAATTTTATAATACCCTCTGCAAGGGTATAAAAAGATTTCAAAAATTATATATCACAAATTTTCAATGCTTTGTTAGTCATATATTGTATAATATATTGGAATCCTGTGCCAAAGGTAATTTCTTAGTCTAATTTGTTATCCTTATCCCGAGCTACGTATATTTGGAATAATTTAAACAATAGATAGAGCATTCTGTATTCATCTATTTGAGCATTATCAAACTCCCATTGATTGTCGAAATAAACATCTAGCTCAAGGTTTTCTTTCAAATTCCCCACAGCTTTTTCCCAACTCCCTATTTCGCCTGCTTGTTGTAACATATTTCTGTTGCATTTGTCGCCATTTCGTTCGTCAGCCAAAATGCAAATATCGCACTAAACATAAATCGAAGCATTTTTTATAAATCCCTATGGTGGCAGTCCACAATCTTTTTCATACTGACAGTGTGTCTTTCTCTCGCCAATGGGAAATACGTAACAATAAAACAACAAGAAAAATGAAAAGAAAGGAGAGGGAAAAAACTAAAAAATTGTCAACGAAATAGTGAGACATGAGAACAATGTGTTTCGGTATTTGCAATTGAATTTGGCGCTGTTGATTTGCCATGGCACACCCCAAATGCACCACAGACATTTCCCTCACAATCGTTCCCCACAACACACACACACACACATAGATTTCACACAATTTGTGTCTTTTATTTGAATTTTTAACCACTTTCGATATAAGGGTAAAAGTATATACCATTTATATGTCAGTTGATCTCAGACAAAATTTAAAATAGAATTTAAAGTATATTTTGTTTAGTGTAATTATTAAGTTTAACATTTATATAAACAATTCTCTTTTATTGACAGGTTTCACCTCCGCTGAATTGAAAATGGTTAAGCTATTTTTAGCTTTGTCTAAACAAAGTTATTAATATTATTGGTTTTAAGCCGAAATTTTAAATGTAGCTTTAGCACCTCGAGGCTTTCAATCTGAGTGATGGGCAACATGAAGGTATTTGATTGAAATGAGATGAGATGAAACAAAACCCAAAAGATATTTGGCTCTTTATGTCCATTTACCGCCTCCACTGGCATTTTCATTGTATGGTCTAAAAGGAAGCAAATTAGCGTAAGGGCAAGTGGCTGCTGCGGTGAGTTGCTAAGACGATGAGGAGACTTTTCCATTTTGGTTCCATCTTGGGATAACTAACAGGGCGAATGGAATGAGCAGTGAATGTAATTACTTTAATGTGACCATTTGCCGCTTTAGTTGCTGCTGCTGCTGCTGTTTCTGCTGCTGGCCCAGATAAAGATAAACTTTTGCAATTACAACGCGCCAAATCAAACGAAGCAGAAATACAAAAGGGAAAACGCAACTCGATAGCATCGAATCGAGTTTATTTCTTCTCGGATATTTTTGTTTTTTGTAATTTTTAGTGCGTCACGCAATGGCATCGAGCTAATTAGCCAATGAACTCTGCCACATCGCACATTTCATTCGTTTCCCCTCGAACCTCGCTTAAATGGATAACAGGCAAGGAAAAAATGAAAAAGCTTTAAAAAAAATTTTTTTTTGAAACACAAAAGTTTTTCACAAGCAAATGCAGGAGAAAACCTCTGGAAATGGACAAGATCTGTCTGTTGGTCTGTCTGTTGTTGTTTTCGACCGACTTAGGTGAGTCTTGGCTACATAAAGTTTTGATGACTTTTTGAAAGTTTTACGCTTTCTGTGAAGTGGCAGGCAAATTACTACCAACTACCGCAACAACAGTAGCGACAATAAAACCTTTGGCAGATTGTTGTATAATTTTTGGAAAACAACAATTTTTGTTCAGTCCCAACAGCGTCCTGCATTCACCACAGTTTCATAATTTGATGACCAAGTCTTAAAGTATTTGCGAACCCCCGCTTAAAAATGTCCATCATCAGGAAAATTGAGTGCAACAAATGAGTGGAAATTGTGGCTAATTGAGCGACACTTTGAAGGTCTGCAACTAATGGAAGAAGGGACGACTCAGAACGGCCAAGTATTTCATTTGGGGCGAGTTAATGTTAAAGATCCAGAGCAAGATATGTCGAAATGTGGTCGAATTGGTCGAACCCTCCACAACACATCAATGTGAAGGAGGGGGAAAATAGTTGCTACCTAAGCTGCAGTCAGTCCCACGCCCCATGTCAATCCGATTGAAGGGGGGGGAAAGGAATAAAAACTCCAACCAAAGGAAAAAAAATGCTAACCACAGCATCACATGCAAAAATTCGTGGGCTTTTTCTATTTCTACTTTTTTTGGTTTCCATTTTTTTGTCCTTTTTTTGTGTTTTTTCGGTGGGGGGGATTTGGACCAAACAAACATTTTGTTTGTGCAAAAATTTTGTGTGATTTCCCCACGGAAATTAATGATGGTGTTTGCTGAGTCGCAAACGTGTTGGAGGAGTTAACCATAGAGCAGCAGCAGCAGCAGCAGCAATAGGGCCAGCATCGACAACAGCAATGGCCAAACTACAGTGAATTTGTCATTTCCAGTCCTAACCGTGCACACAAACAGTGAAAACAAGAACGAAAGACCATCATCAGGGGGTGGTGGTGGGATTGAAGTCAGCCTTAGCCTGGTCAGCCTTACCAGCGGAAGTGTGTGCGTTACATTTAGGGATGGGAGAGTGTTACAAATGAATATTGTAAAAAGTCTAACTTATCTTTTCTACTCAATTAATAACAAAAACGGTAGAGGGTCCATTTATTCATTTTATTAAGGCAAATTATAGACTTTTGTATAGAAATTTATAAATTCTCTGGCTGGATGATCAATGAAGATACACTAGAAAATATAATTCTTCAAATTGAGCATTGTGACATCTCTAGCCAACTGGTTGTTTGGTACATTTTTGTTTACACGGATGTCAGCAGCAGCCATAACAACGAAGAGCAGCCTGGTCTATATAGTAGGACAGTGCGTGTCGCTTTAACAAACCGGAAGTTACATGCGATGTAATGAAAAACGACAGAGCGGAAGTAAAAACGGAGCAAAGAGTGGAGGAAGAGCAGTCCATTCATTCCATTCCCACAGTCCAGTCACAGCCAGATTGTGCGTTTGTTTGATAGAAAGAGAGAGCCAGAGAGGAGACCCCATGGCAAGGACCCCATGTATTGGGATTGGGATTGTGCGCGGCCTGAGTGAGTTTGCCTCAACGCTACTGGTATTTATAGACAATTGGTTCGTGATTGTTGACAGCGCATAGCGTTGCGTGGCTCCCATGGACATTGTCATCGATTCGACTCGACTTGACTCGACTCAACTGCGTAGGCATTTTTGTTTTTTCCTGCAAGCCTCATAAAAATGGCACAAAATATGCTTGGCAGTGGTGGGGCAATAGTGGGAGTTGATGCATTGGACTGGAGCTTAACGGGGCGGACAATGTTCATGCTCATGGCATACACGAAATAGTTCGCAATTCTCTGATTTGGCAATTGATTTAGCTCTGCGGCCCATGGGAGGAACAAATGGACAAATTTTTGTGCACAAATCCGTTCAGATTGGGGTGAAAATTAACTCATGGAACTTTATTGATCATATTGCTACTGCCAATCCCATTAAAGACAGACAGGGAGAGACGGATACATGAATTTTGGGAGTCTTATGTTTTCCTTCAATCAGTCTTTAAACAATAAATGCTAAGTGAACAATAAAAAAACTTGTGAAAGAAGTACTGTAATTATTTTGAAGGCTTGTTTTTACTTGGCAGTTCATTTTTAAAATCCTTTAAAAAAAATATGTAACAAAAATTTGACAAAACTACTATTAAAAGAAATTCGAAGAAAACTTTTTTGTGGACTTTTTAAATGGCTGATGAAAAGCATTCATCATATACTCCCACGTGGTCATTGGTCTATGTGTTCCATTGGACAGCACACAAATGCTGAAAATGCATATGATAAATATCGAGATTAAAACTGCTGGGGGCGTAGCCATTAGCCATTTGCTGAGTCCGATTCGTTAATCCATTTGGGTCTAGGCATTATGGTCCTGCAGTGTGTCAGTGGCACACCGCAAGGACATTTGTTTATCTCCTCAAGCTGGTTACTAGGAAATTCGCATATTGTCTTAGCAAACTCGGCTTGAATATCATTAAGACGATTTGGTAAAGCGTTCAAGTACTTTTCAATTAGTAAAAGTTTCTCATACTCGCGACGCAAACCTTGAGCCCTGTACGCATCGACGATTCCGGGTCAATGTTCATGTCTATTGCTGTTTCCAAATGGTAGGGAACTAAACTTGACAGATATTCGGGTTCGGGAAAAACTAAATCATTAATATTTATCTCGATTTTTTCAGTTTTTTCGGGTTAATAGATGATTTTGGCACGCATGGCTTTAGGCAAGCGATAATGTTTCTTCCTCATTTGAAAGCTTCGATTAGATTTTGGTAAAACAGCTGACAATGGTTTCTCTTGCTTTTTGGATTTCTCCTGTAATTTTTGTTTTAGTTCATAGATCTCATTACACGATTTCTCAATATGTTTTTTATACCATTCATCAAATGTATCTTGCCGATCTTTAGTGGGACTATTTTGTTCAATCAAATCTGGTGTCTCCTCTATTTCCTCTATAACTGGAAGATTACTACATTCCGTTTTCTGAAATGGCTCACTATGGGTCTGATTTTCTTTCAATACATCTGTGAATACTTTCGTCGTTTTATCTACGGAATTCGCATATTCGCATTTGATCCTCTGTTGATTTTTTCTTGGTGATTCTATATTTTATTACAGTTTGACTACGCGTGAGCACTTAATATTTTTCAATTCGTTATAGTCAATCATTTTGACATTTTCATTACAAAATAGCTTTGCACTTCCCGATTTGCCAATTCTACGTGATTTCATATCAGAGTACGATAGACGATCCATTACCTTATTTGCGGTGCTAAGTCCACTTTGTAGTTCGATAACCTTAAAGACATTCTTGACACTGACTCGTTCCATGGGTTCTATTGTTTTCTTGACACACTGCAATTTAACGTCTGCTTCGTTTTTAGTGGATTTATGTTGATTGACTTTCTTAAAATTGGGATTAAAAAAATTATTGATATCCATGCCCATTTCGTTGATATATTTGTTTTCAATGCCAATAACTTCAGTGGCAGTATTTAGCCATGTGGTTTGGGCTTCCTTTCGTATAGTATAAATGGGTAAAGAGGTACGGCGCTGCTCACTCTGCTGTATTAAAGAATTTTTACGTCTAAGACTAGTTGATTTTGCATTTCGGAGGTTCTGGTATGTGACGTAGATGAACAACATCTTCCGTGACCCTAGGATGAACATTACACTTGCCCTGCGAATGAAAAAAGTGTAAAAAGAAATTAACTAAATCAAAATGTCTTATTTTTTTTTACCTTATACATTATTTTATATAAATTTTCTGCTGCGTACTTTAGTAAAATATATTTGATTGTGAAAACTTGATGACTAGCCCACTAAAACGTAAAGCAAAGACTACTTTAAAGATCTTTAATTTACAAAAAGGTAAACGTAATTCATTTCGTTTTGGTTACGAAATTTGTTTTTCTTTTTTTTCTTTCCCACTTTGTCGCTCGCTTTCTTCAATTGCTTTACAAACAAAACTAAGTGCAAATTTATGTGGCAAGGCTCTCAAAGGGAAGAATGGAGAAAAACACTTTTGTTTCAATGCAATGCTTTGATTCTTACCTTTAAAGTAACAGCTCTGTATCGCTTTACAATCTATCTGGCAACTCTTATGTAAATACAAAATGTGCATACGAAATGTTTTGGTAAAGTAGCAAATCACCTCGACTTCATGTAAAACTTTAAAGTGCCGAGAAATTTTTATTTCTGCCGTCAGTCGGTCAGCTGAGTTGACTATTTAAGAATGCTGACCGCATCAGCTAATCGCATATTCCAATCATGAAAATATTGTGCAGTCGTCTCCCCTAAACTGCTCTCTCAACAGTCTTTTGCCTGGACCTGTTTTGTTTTCATTCTATTTCTTTTCAGTTTTCGCCTGTTTTGCATTCTGACAATTGTTATGACAAAATTGCAAAAAGGAAAACAAGGAATGGCATATCGACATGAAAATAAAAAGCTATTTACTTTCCCAAGTAAAATGGATCTAGGGGCTCGTCACACAAGGGAAGCTCGAGAGTGGACTATAAAGTTTCATGGATAAATTTTTAAGTGTGTCATAAATAAACTACAGGATTATTCAGTTAATAAGGTTAATAATTAAACAGTTCTGAAAGATTTCTAAGAAAAGTTTTAATCGAAATATTTAGTTATTACATTTTTTCCCAGCGACAAATCTTTGTAGCTGATTTTTTATATGAATAATTTTCAGAATACTCTAGATATATGTTTATGAACATGAATAAAAGGATTTTTCCTCTCTTTATTTCAATTATCATCTAATTTTAATATATTCAATCTGGACTCAAATTGTTAATACCTAATATTGCAGCACCCCTTGCTATGGGTTGTAGTATGGACTTAGTGAATGAGTTTAACTCGTTTATCTATTTCAAAAGTTGGATACTTCCATCTAGATATTTTGACTTCTTAATTGATTGCAGCAAAACATTCATATCAAACAAGAAGATAAAGGGATATAAAACGAATGCAAGAGAAAAGTTTAGTTGGGGTTAGGCTTTAACCCAAGGTGAATCATTCTGACCAGTCAATTGATGGCACATCTAAAGTGTCCCAGACAATTGTATCTATTACTCTGGGTGGGTGGGGACAATTGTTGGAAGTCCTCGTATTCCTCTGTACTCTGTTGTCCACTCTCTTTCATTCATTCATTTATTCGTTTTTTTTACTACTATTGCTCTGTGTTTGTGTGTGTGCACTCAAAATAATAGCAAAGCAAAGTGGAGAGTACGTTCGGGTGCAGCCTGCGTAATGGCAGCGTTTACTCAATTTTAGTACATAGTAAACGTATTTCTTTTATGGCCTCGAGGTTATTTGTGCAATGCACAGACTGCTTCTGCTGCGTTCCATATCTACACACACACATAAACAAATAATACATACATATACACATTCACTATACAACAAAAAGATATATCCCTGACACAATAAACGAACTTCGCTTCCTGAGTGGCCATTTTACTACAAGGCTTTTCATATACATATGGAGTGCCTGCTCCCTTTCTTCCACCAACAGAACTAAGCAAATACTCTCACAAGCAAATATGATGGAGTATCCTGGAGTATATGGATAGAGGGGGTGTAGGGTAGGGTAGGGCAGGGAGTGGATGGTAGATGCTTTTTGTCTGCTTTTAATTGCTTTCAAGTAAACAGAATGCCCCTTTGGAAACTGGCACATAAATATAATTGCCAAGTCGTGTTTGTATGGCTTCAAAATTTAAAGCTACGTTAACCACCACCGACCCCCTTGAGGCTATAATGCCAGCTAAGTCCAGTATTTTGTGTGCGGATTTGTAAGAGTGTGTGTGGGTGTGTTTGTGTTTGTATAAGTGGGTGGTTGCGGGCGTGTGTGCCAAAGATGTTATTTAATTAAATGCCACGATTTGGCAGCTTACATATATACTACACTGATTATTGTGGTCTCTATTGTTTTCTATTACACTAGCCGACATGTTTTCCAGGCACTCTAAATACAAATACAAAGAGATCAAAAATTCAATTCATTATACTTTAATTTAACTCTTTAATGTCAACATAGTCGAAATGACTAAAATTCCTTCATCAATTTCTATTAAAGATCTTCGTTATTTTTCTTAAATTCGGTCACTTCTACCTGGAAGTGCATTTTAGCCGGCTTAAGGTCAGTCTTCCAATCTGATTATGAATATCGTTTGGATATTGATCTGCTGGAAATACTTAGCTATAACACCTAAGACGTTAAGCTTAGCGATTAGTCAATGTCAAATCTTATATTTTACAATCTGTATAAAAACATTTTCACTAACACAAATGAGTTTAGATAAATTGAAAACTTTTAATTCTCTTAGCTCTCTCTTTATATTAACTAATCAATATATGTATATTTGTATATTATATTTTTGTCGAACCAGCAAATATTTTCCACTACTGTTAACACATTTTTTCTTGTCGTATTTCCTAACAGCGTGTTGAGGGTTGAGCAGGAATGGAATTTTTTTCTTGCCAGTGCCAGCTGCATTAGGCCATAAATTTGCCAAAAAGTAAACAGTTAACATTTTTTGTCATCTGACACACCGTTGCCAAGCCCAGAACAGGAGTTTTTCCAACTGTTTTAAATAATTATTTAACATTTTACATTGTTTAGTTGGCGCATTTTGTGCCATGCCTGTGTGTATTTTAACGGGAGGGATTTTTGTTTGTTGTAGGGATTTGCCCAATTTGCATTTGTGCCAAATCGTTTCATGAATGGTTCATGTGCAGCCCCAACCAGCCACACCCACTCATTCACTTTATTCAGCCCATCTAGGCCCAGTTGGTGACAATAAATGCTTCGATTTATGTGACTGGTTTGAAGGATGAGGGCGAAGATCTGGAATGTTTGGTGGGTGGTAAAGGAGTTGTAAAGTGTTCTTAGAAAATTGAGCTTATCTTTAACGAGGATGATTTCTTTAACTTACTGAGTTCGCAAAACTTGGCATTTTGAAGCGATACACCATTATGAAGTATTGTTAAAAAGGTTCTTTTCTGGTTGGTCCACTAATACACTTTTTAATAACTTTACATATTTTGTTTAAAATATGAAGTGTTAATTTTGTACAATTTTGAATGTCAAATATATATAAAGGACATAGTAAACCAACTTCTCTTACTATATAATTGAAATTATTAATTCTCAGTACCATCTTGCTTTGATTTCGTCCTTCTTTTCCAACTTTTCTGACTTCATTTTTAATACCTTTTCAACTTCATGGAAATACTTGTTCCTTCGATTAAGCTGAATTGAGAACTCCGACTTCTTAACGGCTAACATATTGGTCAAAAAAGTGCGTTTCTCAGCATTCTCTACGACCTCCGGAGGCGGATCACAACCTGACATACGCCGTTGGTTGGGGTTCGAAAACATCGTTTCATTACCTTCAGTGCATGAACACTTGGCTTCGATTAAGGGAAATTCGATTTCATTGATATCATTTACTTACATAGTGACGATTACGCTATTGCAACTCCTCAGATTCGCGTACTTTTTTCTTAAGTATTTCCCGCATTGAATACTCCATCTTGACCGAATCAATGCGTTCCAATTTACGATATGTTTCATGCAGATCAAGATATATATTTCCCATGTCTTGATCGATGGCAGCTGCATTGGTAAGATTCGATTTCATGGCTGCATCCATTTTACGCACCTCCTCATAAATTGCATTGTATGCCTTCAAATTGGAGAGCATATTTGGCAATAGAATCTCATTGATGTCATCGATTTCTTTGCTATGTGGACCGGAAAATGCTTGCTGTCTTTGCAGGACATTTTGCATTCGCGTCTCCAAATTGCCAGCCAAGGAACCTTACCCCACTGCATTTGCAGATGAAGGTAGCGATTCCATCCCTTCTGCCTTAGAGGTACTGTCAGGCTCTGGAGTTGGTTCCACCTTTTCGACTTCAGCTTTGTCGTCTTCCGCTTTGTCGTCTTCAGCTTTGTCGTCTTCAGCTTTGTCGTCTTCAGCTTTGTCGTCTTCAGCTTTGTCGTCTTCAGCTTTGTCGTCTTCAGCTTTCTTGACTTCAGCTTCTTTGGATTCTGGCTCGTTCAAGAGTTTCAAATTCGTCGACTGTTCGGCCATTTTAGTTTAGTTTTGAAAAAGTATACTGTTACCAAAAATAAAATGAATTTATTTTTTCTTCGAAAATTGTACAAATTTCAACGTTGTGTATAACACTATAACTAAGAATCGAATAAAAATTATGTGCGTAAATATCACTCTCTACTTCATAAATTAACTGAAATATGTTTAAAAGAAAACTTGGTCTACAAAATTAGGTAAAACTTGTTTGAAGTATGTACATATATTATAGTTTGTTGGTTGCTTGGTCAATTAAGTAGGAGCTTAAACGTCAAAGGACTCACATAGTTTGGTCCAATTTGTGTAATTTCTTAAATTTCTTCCTAATAATAATGACAATGATCTACCAAGGATAGTATAAAGGGAAAACAATAATGATACAATTACATTTAAGCGATAGGCATAATATATAGAAATAATCGAAAAAGCGTCTCTGCGTCAAAAAGAAGGAGCTTTTTTATTTGTATGTGTGCTCCCTTTTTTTATACCCTTGCAAAAAGGGTACATTAATTTTGGTCAGAAGTGTGCAACGCATAGAAGGAAGCATTTCCGACCATATAAAGTATATATATTCTTGATCAGCAGGACGAGACGAATTCAAATAGCCATGTCCGTCTGTCCGTCCGTCTGGGTCAACGCAAACTCCTCCTAGACCGTTGGAGCTACAGAGCTGAAATTTTGCATGTAGGCTTGTATATACTGCAGGCGTTGTATATTTCGGATTCAGCCGATAATATTGGTGAGTTAATTACACATATAAACGACTGTGCCAAATTTGATCAAGATCGGGTGACTATATCATATAGCTCCCATATGAACGATCTTTCGAAAACAGTGACTTTTATCAATAACTTCGTTACTTTTGACGCGATTGCTTTCAAATTAAACATTTGTTAGTTTAATATATCTGTTAATGACTGTGCCGAATTTAATAAAGATCGGGTTACTATATCATATAGCTCCCATAGGAACGATCGGTGGAAAACAGTGACTTTGATCAATATCTTAGTTTTTTTCTATGCTAAGATTGTAGGCCGTTCTTTCGCAAACATTAATCTTTTTAGCTTAAACGTTTTTCCATTTTGATGGTTATAGGTAAGGAAAGAGTTACCATAAAAGTTGCAAGGGTATACAAACTTTGACGCGGTCGAAGTTAGCCCCGGCCCTCTGGTTTTGTATTAAAATAAAACGCAATTTTGATTCAATGCAGATGAATTATGATCACGTTATAGATTGCAGTTTTCTCAATTTAATATAAGTAATAAGCAATTATTAGAACCATGTTCCGGTCATTCTGACGCTTTGAATCGTTCATCAGTGTACTACAACAAAAAAGTTTAAATAAACGTATGTGATAATTACATTTAAATTTTTTTCGTATTTTTTTCAAGGTCATTAATTTTAAGTAATTTTATGCAAATCCTTCAAGAGATTTATATATTTTTCCATAAAAATCGTTTTTGAAAAAAAAAATATAAAAATAAAAAATAATGGTTTTTATTTTTTTCGCTCAAAATAATACTCACTAAAACGCCTTCTTAGGGCTACAGACACTACTCAAAATTTATATATAGACAAGAACAAAAGGCATAAGATAAACTGCCTTTTTTTTAGAATTAATATTTTAGCTATATTTTTAAGTTAACTTTTTTGGATGCCCTTCAAGAGATTTATATATTTTCTGGTTAATTTACATTTTTATTGTCATAAATAGATTTAAAATTTATAATACTAAATGACTAAATACTAAATGATTAAAACTATTTTTTCTGACTATTTCTCTTTCAGAAGAGATAGTCATTTCCTCTTGGAAGCATGTAAGTGACTTTTTCTTGCACTATGGATATATCATCTGTTGAGCTTCGATCGGCTTTTTGGTGGAATTCGAATGAGATTTCTGCGCAGTTATATCCGTATCGCTTTCAATTGTCGCACTTAAATGTAAGACTCTGGATTTGATTTGTAGTGACTTCTTTGACGGTTGAATTGTTTCCTTTTTCGATTGTGGAGACGACTTCTTCGATGATTTAATTGAGTAAGGAACTAGTTTTCAACTATTTCCTTTTTCGATTGTAGAGACGACATCTTTGATGATTTTATTAGATAAGGAACTTGTTCTTTCTTTAAACCTAGGCACTGCTTCGACGACTTAATTAAGCAAGGGATTATTTCCTTCTTTAATTCTAGAGACTGCATTGACGATTTTAATGGACAAGCAATTTGTTTCACCTTCGTTTCTTGAGACATTTTTGCTGGTTTTTGAGTTTTTGAGTTTTTTTATACCTTGTATTTTCTCCAGTTTGTTAAAGATTTTGTATAAATCGAAATATATAACAGCTATATCTTGATCAATGACAGTCGTATGATCCATTTGGGATTTTAATTTTCTTAAAATTCTATTGATTTTCCAATTTAGTTTGTCATAGGGCTTCAGCTCATTTAAAACTTTTGGCATAATCAAAGTCATAATGCCATCAACGTCCATGTCATGCGAATCAGATTTAGGCATTTGTCTAACAATTTTCTCCACTTTGCGCCTTATATTTTGTTCTTCGTCAATTGATAGTGAAGTAGATAAAGTCGTGCAACTACTTATCTCATGTTGCGATTCCCTTTGGCTGGATGTGCGATTTTCTTTTGTTTTAGTGGTTAAAAAAGAAGGAATTTGTTTCGACATGTTTTTTTTTTTTTTTTGCTCCGTTCGCTCAGTTTTCAAATTTGGAATGAAATATAATGTGATCAGTTTGCTGTTTAGTAGAAACACGTTGCCTAATTAAATATTTAGTTGGGAAACGCTTGTCTTCTTCAGTTCTTCATCATTGAACTTAACATTCTTGTTCTTGGTTTCGTATTTCACCTGCCCGTCTGCCCATTTGAATGGCTGCATACTTGCCTGTCTGCCAATCGCGCCAGTCAGCAGCAAATGCAAATTTAATGGTCTATGAAAAAGGGAAGGATCGGCCAAATGCTTTTAACCACATCCGTAGCTATTGGATGTACGGCAAAATGTTTGCTAAATAACAAGAACAACAACAACAATAGGTAGGAAAGTGTAGTAGATGAAGCTGAATAACAATGGAAAATGACGCCAGTGGAAATGTGAAAATCAATGCGCATTAGTGCCTGAACGGAATTGGTGTTATTTCATCTTCGTGGCGAATGGAAACGAAGACCTGAGGTAAGAGCAAGGCAGCTAATAGCATATCAAGTTGAGGCAGTTTGGTTTCGCATCCTCTCCTTTTTTTTTTTTGCTTTTCTTACCATTCTCATCCTTCTCTTTTTGCTCTCCAGCTGTGTAATGCAGTTGAATTTTACATTAGCAACAAGGAAAAAGAAAAGAAAAGGAACTGGCAACTCACCGCAACCAAATGGCAGGACTCATCAATTTCAATAATAAAACCGATATACTAAAATGCAAATCAATTGTAGCGCGGCTGGGTTAAATGAACCAATCGAAATAGACTAAAGACAATAAATAAATGAGAAAGGAGATGGGTAAGGACTCCCAATGAAAACAGAAAAAATGGCAAAATGCAATAGAAAACTCAAAATACTAAAAATGAGTAAATAAAAATTTCTATTCAATACATTTTTGGGAAATCCATGAGGTCGATGTTTTTTTCCTTCTTGTGGCATTCCCTGCCGTGTCCTGTCATTCGTACATGCAATCTCAATACCCACACACACACACTCACTCACCCACACATTGGTAATGCATTCAAGCGCAAATTAAGCTTGACAAGCAAAAATTAAACTGTATATATGTATAGGTACATGTGTGTTTGAATGTGTGTGTATTCAGAGATATGTGAATGTGAACGTGTAGATGTATCTCTGTTCGCTTGCTTGTTTGGCAAAATATAATTTCTTAATGTACTGTTCATTAAACAGAGCAAACCAACTTGGAAAAGCTCTTAACTTGCCATAGATGTGCAGAATAACAGACAAAGACAGGTAGAGGAGAGTGTTTGAAAGAGAGAGAGAGAGAGAGATGGCGGCAGGGAAAACATGTCCGGACAGTTCAGAGAAACACACAGATAAACAAATATGCAAATTGTGGCAGGAAACGAAAAATAAGAAAATAGTTGCTTGGGTGAATATGGTAAACTAAATCAATATATGAGTAGGTATACATATATATATATATTTTAGGCGACAGAAGCCTTCACAATTAGAAAGTCGAGTAGAGACTGACAAATTGTTTCCTTCCCAATGTGTATAAATTTGAATAAAAAAAAGATGATTACCATTAATACAAGAAAAACTAGTAATGGTAAATTAAGCTTAAATATTTGCCTATGATTTGAGAATGTTGCTATTGCTGGCAGGTGTTTTTTGATCTCTGCAAGTTTCTAGAGGATATTACCAAATAGTTCAATTAATAATCAGAATGTTCTTAACAATGATAAAAGCTTACAACCTATCCAATTTTATGAAAAAAACCAGAGGGCCGGGGCTAACTTCGACCGCGGCAAAGTTTCTACACCCTTGCAACTTTTTTGGTAACTCTTTCCTTACCTATAGCTATCAAAGTGGAAAAACGTTTTATCTAAAAAGGATAATGTTTGCGAAAGAACGGCCAACTTTCGTAGCATAGGAAATAACGAAGATATTGATCAAAGTCACTGTTTTCCACCGATCGTTCCTATGGGAGCTATATGATATAGTTACCCGATCCTTATCAAATTTGGCACAGTCATTAACAGATATATTAAACTAACAAATGTTTAATTTGAAAGCAATCGCGTCAAAAGTAACGAAGTTATTGACAAAAGTCACTGTTTTCGAAAGATCGTTCCTATGGGAGCTATATGATACAGTCACCCGATCTTGATCAAATTTGGCATAGTCGTTTATATGTGTAATTAACTCACCAATATTACCATCACCAATATTTCACGACAATAGCTCAGAAAATAACGAAGTTATTAGGAAAAGTCACTGTTCGTGACTTTGCTGTTTGTATGGGAGCTATATGATATAGTGGTCCGATCCGGCTGAATCCGAGATATACAACGCCTGCAATATATACAAGCTTACATGCAAAATTTCAGCTCTGTAGCTCTTACGGTCTAGGAGGAGTTTGCGTTGATCCAGACGGACGGACGGACGGACGGACGGACGGACGGACGGACGGACGGACGGACGGACGGACGGACGGACATGGCTATTTGAACTCGTCTCGTCGTGCTGATCAAGAATATATATACTTTATATGGTCGGAGATGCATCCTTCGATGCGTTGCACACTTTTGACCAAAATTAATATACCCTTTTTGCAAGGGTATAATTATAGGCATTGCTAATATCTTTATTATATGTTTGTAGTCAAACACTCGTTAATGCTAAAATTGATCTATATTACATCGAAACTAGTAACTTTTGAATAAAAATTTTCCAACATCAAAAACAAAATAACATGGCCGAAAAGACCAACTTAGCCCTTTTTCATTTTGATTGACAAATAATTATTGGGAAATCCATTTTCAAAGGTCCCAAAATAATTGTTGATTTTCTGTCAATTAACCAAATCTTTAAAGCAATTTGCTCTTCAATTGGTTATAATCAACTCTAATCAACTCACATATTTCCATCAATTGTGCATTTTAATTAACTAATCTTTTTTTTTTTTTTGTTTATCGCTGCCTGCGGTTTTTTACTACAGTTGCAGTACAATAATAATGAGAACAAAATATACAATTTATGCCTCTAAATCAAATGAAATCAATTTTAATGAGTTATACATAGTTTCAGCATCATTATTGTGCAAGCTCATTGAATTAGAATGCAGATAATTCGAATGCACGAAATCAATAATAATATAAGGGCTTTAATGAAAACAGAATATCGAAAATATGTTAAATATTAATTACTAAATTGTGTTAACTCTTGCAGGGATTGGGTGAGTGGTTTTAGTTATAATGCTTACTTTTATTTTTATCCATCTAATATTGCGGTCAAGCTTTTGAAAGCTTATAAACTAAACTGTTCTGAGGCATTTATGATTATTGTTTTCTGATTTATTATGATTTATAATAAATCGAAGCGGAGCCCGCTTGGCCAAGATCCGTTGCCTCCTTACCTTGAGTGACTGAGCCTAGAGACCAGCGACTAACTTCGTCTGCAGGAGAATAACTCATCCTGCCGAAGTCCGCTGATCCTTCGGCTCCACTCAAATAGTTAAGTGGCCAAGGAAAAGGGAAGGGAAAGGGTATACATAGATTCGGTGACGAATAAAGAAATAATGCCGGGCGTGTTAAACAATCATATTATAGAGTTTATTAATAATTAATTAATCCTAAACATATTTCGCAATCTGGGTCCCTACCGCACTCAAGCAAAACAAAGGGGGGAACTTTGGGCATGAGCTTACCTTCTAATCCTGGATTTCACTCGATGGTTGCCTGTGGTACTATGTCCTTGTGTTCTGCTGCTGGTTGCTCACTTTTAACTATTCACTCTCGTGGTTACTGGCGAAGTGATTTTCTCCTAATTCTAACTCTCTGTTCAAACCCAACTTTGCTCTGCCTACTTATGTCCTAACGGTGAAAACATACGATGCGTCTCGTGCTTTGACACGCATCACGATCTCTCTCTTTCACTTTGGATTTCTTTGCTTTTCCATTTGGCGTCAGCTCGCGGCGCAGCGACCGATGCTAAAATCAATCTCTGCCATAATCTCGACAAGTATAAGCGATATATATTTTTATACAAGTACGTGTATGTTGTATATTTCGTTTTGAGTGAGGCCAGAGGCGTCAAATCACTTAACCGCCAGGCACAAATACAAAAATCCAGGGGCCAAAGCAATTTCCAACAATGACAGAGCCATAAAAATGTCTGACTCTGACTCTGACATTGACTCCAATTCTCTGGCTTTGGCTTTTGTTTGCCTTCAATTTTGTTTCGGGTTTCCTTTTGTAGTAGCCCTGTTTAATAATAATAATTTTAAGTGCATTTCGGAAAGAATATTTTCTTTTGTTTGTTTGTTCATTTCGCACAGCGAACGCAAAGCGTAAGCAAAGAAGAGAGCATGGAAAAGATGCGTTAGAATTCGTTCGCATGCATTGCGTTTGCTTAGAAACAGAATTTTTGGTACAGGGTTTTTCATTTAATTTGATACTTGGATTGCGAAAAGACGTGGATATTAATATTCACATAAATATATGTATATACATATATATTTGTGAAACACGTGCATATGCACATACATTACATAATTATTAAAAAGTACAGTGACTGCACAAGGCAGTAATATATAGATATTTGGCTAAAGTGAATAAAAAAATTAGTGAATATTTGAAGAATAAGGTGATATAAAATTAAATTTAGTGAAAATATTAGAATTTAAACCCGGTTATATTTCAGTTGAAATTTATATTTCGGTCGCGTGGCGTCGACCAAGAAACTTTTGGCTTTCAAGCAGCCTTGGATTTTTCATTTTCGTTGGGACAATTTGGTTGATTGTACCCCAGCCCAATCGCTGATATTTTCTTCGTTGGAACAAAAAGAGACATTCCTCAATAACCAAGAGACCAGCGAGCCACGGATTTATTTTATCAACCCTTTCATTTCATCAATAATCATCGCCATGGGCCAGGCTACAATAGTCTGGTGATGAAATGACGCTATTCTCTGACTAATACCAACATTATACACCCAATTTGAGCGAGTTCTACTACTTTTCGATTTCTTTTTGGTGCATATGCATACTTAGTAGTAGTTCTGCTACCTTTTCTTGTTTCATCTGTACGCAAAGTATGGCGTAGCAGCCCTTTGGTTTGGATTTTTTCTGAACTAAAAGAAAATTTAAATGAATTATTAGTTCAAGTAACGTAACGAAACTTTAAATAATATTATTAAAATTAAGTCCCTATTTGGTTAAGTGAAATCAGTTTTCCTTAGTAGGAAACCTAATGGATATGTAATGCGTTGAGATTGGCTTTGTTGCATTTCATTTTTCTAATAACTAAATTATACAGCAAATCCCTGCAGCATCGATGGGCCCAGAGATCGCACCGTTGGATATATCGGGAGTTAACACACACATGTATATACTATAAATATTTGTTTCATTGCCAACTGGCACACGCGGCCACATTACCCAAATCTCTTTGACTTACTATGAATTTTTTTTTGAATCTATATTTGCTCTAATTATCGTATTTAAATTTATCTTGCTATATCTTTTGCATATCTTTATTTTGTAATTTCTTAGAAAATTAAGTCATGAAAACCCTTTGTTTGGAATTAAACCCGTAACTTCAAATTTCGTCATGTTTGTGTAAACTAATTTATTGAGGAGTCCGTCGCCTGAATCCATGACTATGCTGCCGTTACAAATCGTCTAAAATCATTTAAGAGTCTGTTAAGGGGCAATCAATCAATCCCAATAGGTTGCCAAGGTAGGGTGGGTACAGAAAGGGTTAGCGAACAACACCTTTAGCTAATCTGCAGAGAAGTCGTCCGCACAATTAATAGTATCCCGATCTGGTCCAATATTTTGTTTTTTTTTTACATCCTTTTAGTTTCTGATAGTGCACTTATATTTTTTCCCCCTCATCCGACGAGCTAAGCAAGAGCAACGCTATAAGTGCACGACCCCGATCTTTAGCATACACTTGTGTTATCGTTAGCAAGGTAGAAAAATTAGGCAGCTAACAACTACACGTGCACATGTACATCACTACACTTTATATAGGGGAGAGGGCCCAGTTGTGACATTCTCAAATATTTTTGAAATGCGGTATTGAATGACAGTTTGAGCCCTGTAAATCATGTTTGTTAGACGTTCTGCAGTTTTTGGACAGACCCCAACGTTAATAATCGTATTGTGTATACGCGTACCAAACATCGTGTTGAAAATCGTGCGAAAAAGTTTTTTTTAAATTTTTTTCAAAGTACCAAGATTTTGTGAAATTAACAGTGAAAAGGTGAGTGTAATGCATCAAAATACTGTATTTGCCGTATATTTTGTGATTCTATAAAAATTTATGTGATTATGTAGTGTCTATAAAAAATATAGATATAAACTTTAAACTATAATGAAGTAAGTAAGTCGTCTCGCCGACTTAGGTATACCATACACCAGTAAAGCAAATATTTCAACTTTATTAAACAAATGCATTTTCACATGCTTTTTACAAGCATATCTTAGTATCTCGCTCACTCAATCATACGAGCACCCTAGCGCCCCCACCAGCCAACGGCCAACTCCGGCCTTATGGAAAACGTTTAAATGCATAACTCGACTGTTTTTTGTCCGATTTTGATCAAATTTAGTATTTTGCTAGATATTAGTATTAACTTTAAGTGTGCCAAATTTGATTGCATAAGGTAAAATACGGGAGATAATCAAGATTTTCAAATTACGGGGGCGGAAAAGGGCGTGGCAAAATTTTTATGCATACAAAATGTGTGCATTTACTAAGCGAATATACATACCAAATATGGTGTCTCTAGCTGGAATAGTTTTTGAGATAAACGCTTTTTTTAAATTGCGGGGGCGGAAAGGGGCGTGGCAAAAATTTGAAATAAACTTGATCACTCTACATACTACACGAGTCTACATACCAAATTTGGTGGCTCTAGCTCTTACAGTCTCCGAGATCTAGGTGTTCATACGGACAGACGGACAGACGGACGGACGGACGGACGGACAGACGGACATGGCTAGATCGACTCGGTTGTTGATCCTGATCAAGAATATATATACTTTGTGGGGTCGGAGATGCTTCCTTCTGCCTGTTACATACATTTTGGCGACTTTAATATACCATTTCATCATATGGGTGTATGGTATAAAAAGGCCCGGTTATGACTCAGCTGGGGTGCCCAGTTATGTCCCATTTTTTTTTGCACTCGGATTATGTAAAATTGTTAAATTCCAACATTTTTGTTGTTGTTCAACCACAAGGAAAGGAAATTTACATATTGAGACCAGTTTGTCCAAGAATATTCTGGAAGATCTCGATTGGGAATATTCATTCAAAGTGCGCATAACATGCAAGCAAGTTATTTCACTTGCAAAAACTGCAAAAGTGACATGGATGACGAGGACTAAAAATCATTCTCATTTATGGCCATTTTCTTTTGGGTTTTTTATTGTTTTTGGCTTTAAAGCCCTTCATAATAAGCAAACCATTAAATCACAACAATTCGTGTTTCATTCCTTTCATATTTTCTTATTTTCAGTGAATTTCTTAAGGTGAGTCATAACTTTTTTTTTTGGTTAAAAAAAGTTATCCAAATTAAATCTGTTCAAAAATTTGTTGAGTAACTCAAATAAACATACATTCTTTGGAAAAAAGTTGCGTTTGGTTAATATTTAAATGTTAAAATTCTTAATTTTTCATTTTCCGGAACTGAAGGAAAAATTTCCAGGTTTTTCAAAACCCGGGTCATAACTGATGTCATAACTCCCACATATAAATATTTTTTTTTTTATTTCTCTTTTCATTGTGGGCGTTGCCAAATCAAGCACTTCTTATTTATATGGATTTTACTTCTTTGGTTTCTTCCTTTATTCTCACTGCCTGCAATTTGACATTGAGGCACATTAACTTTGACATTCGCGTGATTATGACTCTTGAGAGTGCTTTGGCAATGACTTTAGCACTTTCATCATGGAGTTTGAGTGCGAGTTTTGCTGTTGCCAAGTAACAATGAGAGGAATCCATCTAGCCTAGCTTTTGCCAACTCATTGCAGTCTCATCTGTTGCAGCCATTGATAAGAAACCAAGTGCTAAGTGCATGACTCTCTCTATCACTGTGACTATGTTTATAGATTTTTCTTTCTCTTTGTATATAAATATTGTGCTATAAATGGATATATGCCAGGGACGAGCACCTTGAAGTCGCATATTGTAATGATTATGGCTATTTATGGTGCAATTTCAGGCCAATCATGAATCAATATACTTATACACCTAAATTTAGTATAGTAAATAACTGATGTAAGTTTAGGTAATGTTAAATTTAATGTTTTTTTTTTTTTTAACGTTTAATATATATTTGTTGAATCTACTCTTAAATTAGAGCCTAACAACAAGTTTGAGATATTTTTCTTAGTCTAGTACTTAAGATAAATCCTGGGGATATTGCAGGCGGCCCTAATCACTTGTTATTGGGTTGGTCTGTCATTTCTTTTAAGACGAGTTCTATTATTAGTTCGCGTAAGGCAATTGGCAAGAACATTTGGGTGTGCATCCAGTTTCGCAGAATACTTTAGTTGTTGAGTACCTATTTCAGATTTTACGCTATATTTAGATCATTTTGAATGTTGTCGTTTCGAATATAGCACGGGGCCCCCGTGAATGATCTTAAAATCTTCGACTGCGCTCTTTGTGTAATATCGACATTGCTGGTACTTGTATTCTAGATGGGTTTCAATACGGAGTTGTATAGGAGGACTTTATACTCCAGGCGTAGAGGGGACCGAGCATTGATGATCCAATGTAGGCTACTCGCTTTCAGTTTAAGCTGTGACTTTTTTGCTTGGATGTGCTTGGGCCAAGTTAGTCTTCTGTCTAGGTGGATGCCAAGGTAAGTGACATCCACGGCTTGAGGAACTGGTACGTTGTTTAGCTTTAGAGCTGGACAGTTTCTTCTGTTAAGCGTAAATGTAACATGTTTGCATTTCTGCTCGTTGACCCGGATACGCCAGGTTGCTAGACATTCCTCTACCACCTTGAGGTGTTCCTCTAATTTTGCAGAGGCTTGTATTGGGCATTTGGATCTGCTGAGTATTGCCGTGTCATCGGCAAAAGTGGACGTTGTAAGTCCTAAACTCGTTGGTAAGTCCGCAGTGTACAGCAGGTAGAGCAATGGGCCGAGTACACTGCCTTGCGGTACACCAGCTTTGATTTCAAAATCAGCCGAGACGGAGCCATTACATCTTACAGCGAATTGCCTATTGTAAAGGTAAGATTCCATGAGTTTGTGTGTGTACTGTGGCAGTTTTTGCCGGATTTTGAACATCAGACCCTCCAGCCAAACTCTATCGAAAGCCTGGGCAACGTCGAGAAAGAAAGCCGCACAGTATTCTTTTAGTTCGAATGCTGTTCGTATTTCGGATGTTATGCGATTGACTTGTTCAATTGTACCATGTTTTTCGCGGAAGACCAGTTCGGCTTGAAGGGATTGTGTTCTCCGATGCCAGAAATGAGTTTAGTCGGATCTGCAGGACCTTTTCAAAAAGCTTCGAAAGACATGGCAGCAAACTAATAGGCCTATAGGATGATGGCTGGGTTTTGTCCTTTCCCACTTTAGGAATCATGATGATAGTGGACTTTTTCCATGTTCTTGGGAAGTAGCCAATTTTTATTATAGCGTTGAACAGTTTGCAGATATATTGTATGGCGATGACAGGGAGGATCATTTTCGGTGTGATTAGGTCATGGCCAGGGGCTTTTTTCGGTTTTATGTGGTTTTTAATAACTGCAGTGATCTCGTCCGATTGGAGTTCCGAGTACTCACTATCCGTTAATGTGCTCGAAGGGGGAAGTACAGATGAGTTTGATGTTGGATTTGGCTGGAAAACCATTTTAAGATGTGTGGCAAATACGGATGCCCTCTCTTCGTCACTGCGGGCCCATCCACCGGTTGGACTCCTTATCGGTGAAATTGTCTCTGTAGGAGCGCTTAAAGTTAGATGGGCTTTCCACAGAGGATGTTTAGTGCTGGTTGGACTGAGCTTTTCTATGTATTTCCTTTGAGCCCAACTTTCCTCTTGTCTTAACGCCTTGGAGAGGTTGCGATTAGCTTGCCTTAGGCGAAGTTTTGCTGCTGGTGATCGAGTAATCTGCCATTCTCTTCTTAGACGTCGTTTTTCCGTTACTAATTGTTCTATCCGCCGGTTCGTAGGCCTGTCAACAGGTTTAGTGTAAGAAGAGGCATGTGGAGTAGATACTCTTGCTGCAGCTCCCATCATCGACTCAAGTGCAGAGACGCACATATCAATGTCCTCTGCAGCATCCAGTTTCGGCGAACAGTCAATGTGGGCACTCATGTACATTTTAAATTTAAGCCAATTTGTTTTGTTGTTTGTAAGCCTATAAGGGCGATCAAGTACTTGAGGTCTTGTTAATAGTGTGAATAGCACTGGAGAGTGATCGGAAGTTAAATCTAGCAGTGTATCCGCAGTGATCCGATTACGTGGAATCCTCTTGGTTACTGCGAAATCAATCAAGTCAGGCACTTTCTGTGGATCTGTGGGCCAATAAGTAGGCCTACCCGGTGAGACGCAATCCATCTTATTGTGACTATTGTGTTGTACAACTGCTTTCCTTTAGGATTTACCAGGCGAGGTCCCCAGTGCGTATGTTTGGCGTTATAGTCCCCTGCTGCAATGAAGCGATCTCCGAGTGTGTTAAAGAAATCGGTAAATTCCTTTTTAGAGATTGAGAAGCGTGGTGGGCAGTACAGGGTAACCAATGTAGTGTTGCCGCAGCTAGTTTGGACGGTTATAGCAGTTGTTTGTAGGTGCTGTGTTTCAAATCTGTTGAGGAACGAGTGTTTTATACGGTTTTTGATTAGGATACCGGTCCCGCCATGAGCTTTTCCGTCTGGATGGTTTGTTGCGTAGAAGGTATATTTTGGTACTTGAAAATTATTTTTTGATGTTAAATGTGTTTCCGAAATCAGCAAAACGTCGATTTCACTTGAGTCTAGGAATAGTTGCAGTTCATTTTTGTGCTTGGAGATGCCGTTAGCATTCCAAAGACATAGACGTAGGGAAGCCATTTTTTTATTCTCGACAAGCTTCTGGATAAGCAGGTTTTGATTCCGCATCAGTTCGTGCATACAGTTTTGCATGAACGTCATAAAAGTGGTCATGTTTTGATTGAGTGAGATCAATAGGGCCTCTAGACCACTTGGAGTTTGCTGGCCAAGCTCTGGTGCGCTAGGTTGCGGATTCTGTAGATGGCGGAGTGACGGGGTCTCTTTCGCGGGCTCCGTCTGTCCAGTTCGGAACACACTAGCGAAGGATACACTAGGACTGGTTGTAGCAGTCATGTTGGATGATCTAACAGCCTTGGCGAAGAAAACCTCCGGTGTAGTTTTGGAGGCGTTGAAGATGATTTTTGGTCCAGCTGGGGGTTTGCGCCCGTTTAGGTGTGATTTAAGATCCTTGAAGACAGGACATCCTCTGTAGTTGGCCGTGTGGTTCCCTCCCAGTCTTAGTGCAACGTTGTTTCTGTCCTTGGTGCAAATTCCAACTTCATGATGTTCGCCGCAGCCAACACACACTGACCTAAGATTGCAATTGTTAGAGGTGTGGTTGTATTCCTATCAGTTTTTACCCTGCGGTGGTTGGCGTCTCTTATGGGGCTCCTCTACGGTGATTCTTCCGTGCAATAGAAGCTGTAGGTTGTAGATCGGGTGCACTTCATTTGGCTTCGACCGCTTTGCAGCTGTGCGACTTTGTTCCTGTTGATGATGTTGACAACGGACTTGACCGCAAACCAACGCGCCAGCTATTTCTTGTAGGGACCGATGGTTCAATCCCCTTTAACACAACCTGGAGCCCTTTACTGCTTTTTAGTTGGTATGTATAAAAGTTGATGTTAGCATTACGGAGGTACTTTTCGATGATGCGGAAATTGTCCTCAGTTTGGGTTTGACATTTAATTTCTTTAATGTTATCCCTATTAAGTGGGGTTACAACAAAGTTATTTGCCAGTTATTTGCCAGTTATTTGTTTCTACTAGCTTCGAAATCAGGGCGCTGCAGTTGGCTCAAAGGATGTATAAAGGGGGTGGTCTAGCCGATTTACCTTTATCTACAGCTCCGGCTTGATCGTCTTGCTGATCGGCAAGAATTTTCAAAAGATTCCTGCTAAGGGGTGCTACTCGTTCATTTGGTTTGGTTATTTTCGGCGTATTGCCACTTTGTTTCTTTTGCGGGCTTAGCTTCCGCTTAGTTATTTTAATATATATATATCCATTCCAGTTTGGACAGAAGTCGTTGGGTGTACTATTGTGGCTGACTCTGGGCGACTTGTCGTTGACGGCTTGAGGCATGTCAATACTTCGGCCGACGTTGCAGTAGTTGCTGTCAATGAGCTGACGGTGCTGGTCGGTGCAAACGGTGACCCAGTTATCGATATTGATGGAGAAGCACACTGTTCTCTCCACGGTAAGTTGCTGTTTATTGCTGCCTTTCGGTAATATTGCTTACGTTAGCATTCAATGGGGTCGGCGACACCACCGAAAAGTACGCGTTGTTGCGTTGGACTGAGAGTCGACGCTCACGTTGTTGTTGTACAATTAATTCTTGTAGCTGTTGCTGGTGGGGATCGAGAGAGCTTGGGCCCGAATTGGTGGACATGGCTTTTGTAAAAATTAAGCACTTTGTTGTTGCAACTTAGTATTTATTGCTATTAGAGCAATCTAATAGCAATATTATTGTAAATAGGCGTCTCTGAGGCGACTGAGAGCCCTACCCAAATTTTTGAAAACGCGGTCTTTTTTTTTTACACTCAATTTTTGCGGAGTGCATTTAAAAACACGTCTGTACACGGCGGCAGTTGAATTAAATATTGATACATATTAATAATTTAATTTTTGAAAACGCGGTCTTTTTTTTTTACACTCAATTTTTGCGGAGTGCATTTAAAAACACGTCTGTACACGGCGGCAGTTGAATTAAATATTGATACATATTAATAATAGAATGATTAACTTTTAAGTAAGTATATTGGAAAGTAATAAGATGGTTAATTAGCGAAACATCTTAAAATAATAACCAAATAATTAAAAAGTATTAGTTGAGGCATCTATACATATATAATAAAATATCCAATTTTCCCAATAAGGAAAAAAAAGATTTGTTTTGTGAGTTAAAAGCAACTTACTTTATTATTTGAATAAAAACTTAGAACTGAGTTAAAACCAGAGGGCCGGGGCTAACTTTGACCGCGTCAAAGTTTGTATACCCTTGCAAGTTTTTTGAGTAAAAGGTCTAATATTTGCGAAAGAACGGCTTAGGAAATAACGAAGTTATTGATCAAAGTCACTGTTCACCATATAAATTTTTATGACAATTGCTTCAAAAGTAACGAAGTAATTGACATAAGTCACTGTTTTCGAAAGATCGTTCCTATGGGAGCTATATGATGTAGTCACCCGATCTTGATCAAATTTTGCATAGTCGTTTATATATGTAATTAACTCACCAATATCAAATTTCACGACAATAGCTCAAAAAATAACGAAGTTATTAAGAAAAGTCACTGTTCGTGACTTTGCCGTTTGTATGGGAGCTATATGATATAGTGATCCGATCCGGCTGAATCCGAGATATACAACGCCTGCAGTATATACAAGCCTACATGCAAAATTTCAGCTCTGTAGCTCCAACGGTCTAGGAGGAGTTTGCGTTGATCCAGACGGACGGACGGACGGACGGACGGACGGACGGACGGACGGACGGACGGACGGACATGGCTATTTAAACTCGTCTCGTGGTGCTGATCAAGAATATATATACTTTATATGGTCGGAGATGCTTCCTTCTATGCGTTGCACACTTCTGACCAAAATTAATATACCCTTTTTGCAAGGGTATAAAAATGTCTTATGGTTATATTTATAAGTTAAATTTGGGGGCCCTTTGCTGGCGTGATTGTTATTTGGATGATTTGATTGGTTCGATTTTAATTGCTGAGTTAGCGTTCTCACGCTTTTGGTTGTTAGGGGGACAATTATTATTTCAAGTGTTTAATTGTTTATGTTAATTTTATGGATTAGCGTTCATACGCTTTGGTTTTGAGGGGGACAATTGTTTATAAAAACGGATGTTTACTTTAAAGTTATGAATTTTAGGGGGCGAAATATTCATGTTATTGGGTATTGGAGTTGGATATATGACTCCCCCATCCTGAAGAAATAGCCTGTCCTCAGGCGGATACATTGGGATATAGCGAGGGGTTTTCTCAGCTGTAAATATTGGAGTATCAATTTTGTTTATAATTTGGGACTCAATTGTTTCAACAATTGGGGTTTCGATTATGTCTGTGGGACCACGATTGTTATTTGATCGAAAATGCTTAATTATTAATTTTTGTGGCATTGCCTTAAACTTATAGAATAAGTATGTAATCAAACTTATTATAGTAAGTATAAAAGTGGTTAATGTAATAGTTTGAAATGCAGTATAATAATTCGTATGTTCGTTAATTTTCTCTTTTGTTTGGATAAAGGAAATAGGTTCTAGCCTGGTGATATTGTTTGTTACATAAATGCTTTGGCTATAGTCAATCAATGAATTTACTATTGATATTTCGTTTAGTTGTAAGGCACAATCGTAAATTTTTATTATGTTATTGCCTTCTATTATTAATTCGTTGTTTACGCAAATTTTAATTAAGTTTAGTTTTTGGTAAATTCCATGTTACAATTATGTTTGGTGTAATTAGTTTGAAAATTCTTATATGTCTTAGTGTATTTAGTGGTTGGGATTTGATTTAAAATGCCTATTATACATTCGTTAGTTTCTATTTGTTTTGTGTGTTTATTGAACAAAGTGTTGTTATTACAATAGTATTTATCGTATGAATTTTCTGTCAAAATATTTTTTATGGTATATTAAAGTCGCCAAAATGTATGTAACAGGCAGAAGGAAGCATCTCCGACCCCACAAAGTATATATATTCTTGATCAGGATCAACAACCGAGTCGATCTAGCCATGTCCGTCTGTCCGTCCGTCCGTCCGTCCGTCCGTCCGTCCGTCCGTCCGTCCGTCCGTCCGTCTGGCCTTATGAACACCTAGATCTCGGAGACTGTAAGAGCTAGAGCCACCAAATTTGGTATGTAGACTCGTGTAGTATGTAGAGTGATCAAGTTTATTTCAAATTTTTGCCACGCCCCTTTCCGCCCCCGCAATTTAAAAAAAGCGTTTATCTCAAAAACTATTCCAGCTAGAGACACCATATTTGGTATGTATATTCGCTTAGTAAATGCACACATTTTGTATGCATAAAAATTTTGCCACGCCCTTTTCCGCCCCCGTAATTTGAAAAACTTGATTATCTCCCGTATTTTTTTACCTTATGCAATCAAATTTGGCACACTTAAAGATAATACTAATATCTAGCAAAATACTACTAAATTTGATCAAAATCGGACAAAAAACAGTCGAGTTATGCATTTAAACGTTTTTCCATAAGGCCGGAGTTGGCCGTTGGCTGGTGGGGGCGCTAGGGTGCTCGTATGATTGAGTGAGCGAGATACTAAGATATGCTTGTAAGAAGAATGTGAAAATGCATTTGTTTAATAAAGTTGATATATTTGCTTTACTGGTGTATGGTATACCTAAGTCGGCGAGACGACTTACTTACTTCATTTTTCTTCTAATTCATCTTTATCGTCCTGATCAAGAGTACCAAAAAGATATTTGTATATTGAACCAATTCCGTTAATTAGTCCTCGTTTATAATGTTTTACAATGTGTATTCCATTAATTTCCCTACTTAGTTTTTCCGTTAAGTATTGAATATGGATTAGGTTTTTAAATTCTTGTGCTTGTTGCATTAAATTATTATATGTAATGTCTATTAGAGTTAAATTCACTTTTAAATAATGATAGTCGAAGTTTGACGGTAAGTCCATGGTTCCTGTTTTAAATATTAAGTAACCGTTCGGTGCTTTTACTGGGTTTATGTCAATGGATTGACTGCATGTTGATTTTAATGTTAAGAATAGCATGATGCACAAAAAAGTCATCTTGAGTTGTTAACCTGTAATTAATTAATTGTCGTATTTGCTTTTATTAACTTTCTTTTTCTTCTTGAATTTTGATTTGTAGTGTGTGACTTTTTGTCCTCTATTTCTTTCTTCAAAATGTTTCTCGTCTAACTGATTTATTTCTCCTGTCTTTTTGAATGGATTTGTCGTTTTTGACTTTACTAATGGTGCTTGCTTAAATCTAGCGTCGATTTCGAAGTCGTGTCTATCTTCATTTAAATTGTTTATTTGATGTATTTTTTTGTTTGGGTATTATAGTCGGGGGTTTTATGTCTCGTCTTATGGTTGTATACGTAGAGAATTTTTTCGAATTTGATTAATTTATCTTCAATGTCATTTTCACTATTTATAACCCTAAATTTTTATTTACTGTTTACTGTTTTATGGAATCTTTCTACGTCTGAGATGCCGTTTTTACTTGATGTGATTTCTAGCTTTACATTTTCTTCTTGTAGCCAATTTTTTGGTGCTATACACAGAAAACTGAATCTTTGTCTGATTTTATTTCTATTGCTTTGCCCAATTCAGTGAATACTTTCATAATTGCTCTCTTGACTTCTAACCAATCTCTAGACTTTACTTCTACAAGTGTTGCAAATTTGGAGTAAATGTCAATGCATGAAAGGAATTGTAAATTGTCGATCATGTAAAAGTCCATGACGTATTTTTCTCTGATATTAAAAAGTTCTGTTGTTATTTCAAAAGTTAGTTTTGTATTTCTATTTTCTGTCTTTGCGATATTGCATACTGAGCATTCATTAATAATGTTTTGAATTAGGTTTTGAAAATCGGGAAATATTATTTTTCTCTAAACAAATTAATCGTTTTTTCGATTCCTGGATGTAATAATTCTTTATGTTGTTTTAGGATTATTTCTTTAAATTATTTATTCAAACAGACGTTTGAAGGTCCTCTAACTTAATGCTAGATTTCAAGGTTTTGTATTTGTTTTTGATTGTATTATTTCGATAAAAGCTTGTTGGAATAAGGGAAAATCTTGTTCATTATGAAAATATAGTACAGTGTTCTTACTGCAAAGATATGTTATGATTATATCCCTTGCGTAAGCATTGGTCATTTCTTTGTATGTTATTTTTATGTTTGTTTTATAAAAGTAAGTTGTTGTTTCTGCTTTGTCTTCTGAACCTCTAATGAATTCTACTTGCCTGTTGTAATAATTAATGGGTCTTTCTACTATTGGAATGTAGTTTTCATTATCCTCATGAGCACTATGTATTGTAGCTGCAGTGCTATCTGATGATCCTAAAAAGTTTTCATCTGTTTTAATTCTGGAAAGGGCATCTGCTACATGATTTTCTTTGCCGGGTAAATATTTAATTTTGTAATCAAACTCATTTAGTCTTATTTTCCATCTTTGAAGTTTCATATTTGGTTCTTTTATAGTGCTGGGCCATACTAAAGGCTTATGGTCGCTTAGAATCTCGAACTTTCTACCGAAAAGGTATGGCCTAAAATATTTGGTTGCCCATACAATCGATAGTAATTCCTTTTCTATGGCTGAATAATTAAGTTCGTGTTCGTTAAGTGTTCTACTACCATAAGAAATAGGTCTATGGTCCTGTGAGAGGAACGCACCTAAAGCTATATTGCTAGCATCTGTGGTTAGGAAAAATGTTTTTTTGAAATCGGGATATGCAAGTATAGGATCATTCATAAGGAGATATTTTAATTTTTCAAAGGATGAAATATAATTTGGGTCGTTTATATTTATTTTAGCTCCTTTCTTTAATCCTAGAGTTAAAGGTTTTGCAATATGTGCAAAGTTGGGTATAAATTTCCGGAAGAATCCGCATAATCCTAAGAATGATTTAATTTCTTTTGGAGTTTTAGGTATCGGAAATTTTTGAATTGCTTTGACTTTATCGGGGTTAGGTTTTATATCTTCTGTTGTTATTATATGACCAAGGAATGCTGTTTCCTTTTTCATAAATTCGCATTTGTCGAGTTGGAGTTTAAGATTAGCTTCTCTTAGTTTGTTAAATACCTTTCTGAGTGATAGTATGTGTTCCTCCAATGAAGTGGAGTACACAATGATGTCATTCAGATAAACAAGGCAATCCTTATAAATAAGGTCTTCCAAATTATTATTCATGCATCTTTGGAATGTTGCCGGGGCATTTTTAAGACCAAATGGCTTACGTGTGTATTCGTAATGGCCATGTTTAGTTGAGAAAGCTGTTTTTGCAATAGATTCAGGATCCATTTGAATTTGATGAAATCCCTTATCTAAATCAATGGTGGTGAAGTATTGGCATTTTCCCAGTTTGTCGAGAATTTCGTCCATGACTGGAATTGGAAATTTGTCATCTATTGTGACTTCATTTAGATTTCGATAGTCAATGACTAATCTAAATTTTTGTTTGTTGGAAGCATCTCCTTTTTTTGGAACGATCCAAATGGGTGAACAGTAGGGGGAATTCGATTTACGAATGATACCCTGTTCAATCATTTTATTTATTTGTTTGTTGATTTCTATATAAAATGTTTGAGGATATTTGTATGGTCGTTTATAGATTGGGTCCTCATGTTTTGTATGAATAGAGTGCTTTATTGTACTCGTGAAAGTTAAATTTTCACCTTCGCGGTACTGAATGTCACTGAATTCGTACAAGACTTTTTTTAGTTTTTGAGTTTCTTCGTTGTTTAATTGGTCGAGTCTATACTCATTGCTTTCTATTATTTCATTTTCAATCGCAAAATTTATATCTGGGTCCCTTTCTGTGGGTGGGTCCAAAACTTCTATGTTTTGTTCTTCTTCTATTTCTTCAACATCTCTAAAATAAAATGTATAGTTTCCTAATTTTGCGTATTCTTCTTCATAATTTATTTGTGCTTTGCAGGCTTTTAGGAAAGTTCTGCCCATCAACATGTCGTATTTGTTTGAAAATTTATGGATATAAAATTTTTGTTCTGTTGGACAAAGTTTGCTGGGTGCAAAGAAAATAATTTCTTTTAGTTCTACTGCTCCTTCAATCATGCGAATTTTGGAATCTCCTAAATAGGTTTTGAAATTAAAAAAGTTTTCGGATTAATTATTATTTTAATTGAAGAGCCTGAGTCGACTACACATCTCAAAGGTTTATTGTTCATCATTATTCTGATGAAGGACTTGTCCCTATCTCTTCTTCCGATTGATCCGAGGCATTCTGATGAAAATTTTCGGATGTGTCCATTTTGCTAATTCCACTATTACTTTCTCTTTGTCTTTTTGTAGGCTGGTTTGCTACATTATTTTTTGGATAATTATTTTGCTGTTGAAAATTCATTGAAATTTGTTTTTTGTTGAAATTCTTGGAAAAGTTTTTGTTTTTGTATTGTATAGGATTGTTTTTGTAGAGACGGAGTTGTACTATTGGATACAAAGGGTTTTCCACCTTTTTGGTTTTGATTTTGGCTTTGATTTGATTTTCTGATTTCTGTTATACTATTGTCGTATAACCTTCTCTTTAAGCTACTACAGAGGAAACATCCTAGAACAATTACTAATAAACAACAACTTTTATTGTCTTAACAATGGCAACCCCACATATTCACACAACGCATCGTACTTTTCTACCTTAGACATCACATTAATTAACAACTACAACCTCAACCCAAAGTGGACAGTGACAAACGCAAAAATATCAAACAGCAACCATTTACCAGTTATACTAGAACTAGACGAAACATACGAAGTACAGAATCAAAAAAGGATAAATCACAAGAAAATACTTCAAGCCTTCTCAAAAATTCACATTTCTTCACTGGACAACCTGACATCAACTTCACAAAATATAACTAGACAGAATACAATTTCAATAGACCCAAAAAATAGATACAAACCAAAAAAATATTGGGATGAACATTGTGACAGACTTTTTAGACTTAGAAACGCGTGCAGACAGAAATATTATAAAACAAAACTTCACAAGGACGCTTTAATTTATTTAAAAAGCAATAGAACATTGAACAACTACTTACATAAAGTTAGAAAAAACAATATAGACAAGCTAATGGACGAAATTTCAAAAACTAATTCAGCAAAAGAAATGTGGCAAAAAATTACAGCCCTTAAACAATATAAAAAACTTAAACCGACAAAAAACGAAAAACTGATGAGGATCATGAAAAATTTCTTAAACAAATGGCGACGGTACCTGACACTTCAGACTGCATTAGAATGAAACCACCTAACACCTGCCTACTACCCGCTAGCAACTCAAACTTTACTGACAACGATTTACTTGACTTTTTAAACTCCCGCAACCCGGACTCAGCAAAAGGTCCAGACAATATCTCATATAGAATGCTTCTAGCCTTACTACCCTCAGAAATTCAAATTTTGGTATCCCTGCTAAATGAGACTCTAGACAACGGTGACATACTAGCTAGTTGGAGAAAAATAAAAGTAGTACCTGTCCCTAAAAAGAATCTAGACTCAGCTATAATAACAAACAATAGACCTATTTGCCTACTAAGCGTAGTTTTCAAATGCTTAGAAGGTTTGGTAAAAACAAGGATGGAAAACCATATAAACAACAACAATATATTGCCCCCGAGATCTTACCGCTTCCGTAAACACCACTCCACATCGAACTGCATCAATGACGTTTTAAACAATATAGCAAATCTGAAAGCTAGGGGCATGTACGTTTGTGCATCTGTATTAGATCTAAGCAAAGCCTTCGACTCTGTTAATATTCCCATTCTAGGCAACAAGCTAATAGATTTAGATTTCGATCACAGACACATACAATTCATTTACAACTACCTTAAAGAAAGAGTTTTGACTATGGGAAGAACAGAAATAAAAATAAGAAAAGGAGTAAGTCAGGGTAGCTGCCTTAGTCCAATACTTTTCAATTTATACACAGCTGAGCTGCACAAGATAAGCAACCAAATTAACAGCATACTATTTCAATATGCTGATGACTTTTTCCTGGTATGTTACCATAAAAACTTTTCAGACGCTAAAAACATATTAGAAAGACAAGTTACAGAATTTAGTAAAATGTGTAATAAAATCAACCTGTCATTCAACCCGAACAAATCTGCTGCTTTACATTTTAATTTAAGACGTAACAAAACGTACAAATAATATGCAATAACGTAGCTATAAGGGACGTAGATAAAATTAACTACTTAGGAAGACTGATTAGCACCAATAATTCCACGACCCAACACATAAAGGAAACAATTGCTAAGTCAAACAAAACAAATATGTTTCTTCATGTGATTAATGGCTGTCGTTTTGGCACCCATACCAAAAATGCAATTCTTTTCTATAAGGCCTTTACAAGGAACAGGTATGAATATGCAAGCTCTTCATTTGCAAATACAACTAAGACAGTAATGGGCATCATAAATACTCATGCTAACTTACATTTAAGGAAGGCATTGAGGCTTATTAGATCAACTCCAACTTATATAATATACCACCTAGCGGCCGAACTTCTACCAGAGTATAGAATTAAATTTACCACAGCAAAAGAACTGATCAGGGTCTTCGCTTATGGCCTGCCAGCAGCGTCGCTTCTGTCCAGTGTCTTTCATGCTAATAAAACAAGTTATGCCAAAGTGTATGCTGAATTTAAAGATGTCCTGGACAACATTACACCCATAGAGCCAACTCCTATACGCACACGAAAAATCTTCATAGATGCCAATTTTTCCAAAGGTGCATTTAAAAACATAAGACATGCAAATGAAACAATGAAACTCTCCCTGTATAAAGAAAAAATTAAGAACTTAAATTCAAAAAATTTTGACCTGATTTACACAGATGGTTCAGTTTCTGAAGATTTTACTGGAAGTGCTTTTTTTCACTTGGGCTCCAACATCACAAAAAGCTATTACAGCAATAAAAAACTGTCATCATTGACTGCGGAACTCACAGCTTTGGAAAAAGCAGTGGAGTTTGCTGATTCGAATCACCTCTTCAAAGTAGCGTTCCTAACAGACAATCTTGGAGCAATCCAAACAATTAGAAACCCAAAGAACAATAATTGCATTGCTCAAAGAATCCTTAAAAATATAGAAAATAGTTATAATATCATCTCAGTCGAAGTACACCACATACCTAGTCACTCAAACATAAGAGAAAACGATTTAGCTGATACCGCAGCCAAAAATGCCAGACACGATGGAATGTCCACGCACATAAGCTGGACAATCAACGATGCTATCATTCATATATACAACAAAATAAAACTAGAATGGGAAAGAGCGTACAATGAATTTTGTATAGATCGAAACAAAGGATACTGCCTTCTATATCCTTATGTGTCATCACAACCATGGTTCCAGGGAAAAAACCAATTCCATAGACTGGAGATAAAACAACTAAACAGAATAGTAAGCGGTCACGCATTTGACAAAAACACTATTTAAAATGAAAGTCGTTGACAACAACTTATGCGACACCTGTAACATTACAGAAGATATCTCACATATTATTTTAAATTGTTCAAAATACACAAACACCCGAATGAACTTCCCAACACTAACAAAGTATAACGATATATATCAATTACTCGCGCAAGAGCCTATCGCCAACTACAAATCGATAACACAATTTACTAAGGCTGCCAACATAGAACTCTAACAATCTAATCCACATATAAATAAATTAAATTAAATAGCTAATTCATTTATAACAAAAACCAAAATACGAAACTCATCATCACGAATACGCTGTGGCGTTAACGTGTTATACACAGGGAGGCCAAAGAAATCTTCTGTTCAGAAGTAACTTAATATCAAAAAAAAAAAAAAAAAGCTACTTGCTTCAACTTGCTGACTGTGGTTATATCGTATCTAGCTAACGTCATAAATGATCTATCGGGTAATTTTTTGTTTATTACATCTTTTGTAGTGCTATTTAATGCATTTGTATAAAGAGTGGTGTTAGTTGCATCGTTTTCTAGACTTAGTTTGTTTGTGATAATATAGGACTTATATTCTAATTCTGTTACAAACTTACGAAAGTTTCCTGTATAGTTGGTGTTGTAGAGGCGTTGAAGAAGTTCCTCACAGGGGGTCTGCGTCTTCAATTCATTGATGAGGAATGTTCTTAGTTCCGGCCAGGTGTTGGCTTGTCCAATTTGTGAGAACCGTTGTGCCTCTCCAGTGAGCTGCATCTCGATTGCACTGAACACTATGTTATGTTGCCTTATATCATGGGTTGGATATAGGTGCATAATGAAATCTATCCTCCTTATGAATGACGTCAGATTCTCTGGTGCTCTATCATAGTTTGCCACCTGTCTTAACGAAGACAGTGCTTGATTGAGGTGGGATTCGGCTCTATCGGTTCTATAGCCATTTTGTTTCCTCTTTTTTTTTGTTGTAGTGGTGTTTTTTTTTTTTTTTTGACACTCTGGGTTTTAGGGATGTTTCGTTTTTTTTTTTGATTTTCTGGGTTTTAGTGATGTTTTGTTTGGTTGATTTTCTGGGTTTTTTGTGGTGTTTTGTTTTGTTAATTTTCTGGGTTTTAGTTATGTTTTATTTTGAATTTTGGTTTTTTGTTCGCACACAAGTTGGCGTTTTTGTTCCTCAATTGGATTTAATGGTTGTAACACACACAGTTAATATTTCCGCACACAGTTGGCATTTTTGTTCCACAATTGGAATTTTTTGGTTGCAACACACAGTTGATACTACCGCGCACAGAAATATTTATATGCTATTGAGTATTGGAGTTGGATATATGACTATATGTACATGTCTGCATGCATGTTTATGTGTAGCTATTTATTTGCTTAACATTAGATTAAATGTAATGCCCCATCTACTGGTAAGCTAAAACTCTCGAAACAACAACAACAACAAAAATGAGAAACCAAACAATCAAACAAACACCTCAAAAAGTTTGGACTAGATCCAAATGGCCAAATCATTAACTTTTCACTTCATTGAAAAGTTTGAACTTACAAGAAAAAAAGTTATTAGAGGAAAACATTTTTGGTCAACAGAATTTTTACTTGTTGAATATATTTAATTTAGATATAATAATTGAATCTAAATCTAATGAATCTAATGCTTACTGCCTATAATATATCACCAAAATAATGTGATAACTTTCTATTTATAGATAAATCAATCTATCTAAATATAGAAGATGGCTTTTAATTTTGAAATTTTGTACCAAATCTCTGCATCCTTTTATTAAGGTTTTCCTATTCCATGTTAATTTGCCACGCAAATTCAAATATTCCTACAAAGCAATTCTCAATATGATCTAATATCTCAGCTAAAACGTCATATGATAAATCTAAATTCTGAAATGTTTATACATAGCTAGCTTTAAGCTTAATATGATAATAAAGGAAATAAAGCTTAAAAATCTCTGCATCTCTGTATAACTTTAACTCTTAACTAGTCAAAATTTATTAGGAGTTTTAATATAGATTGATTTAAGTCATATGTAGTCATATGTAATAGATGTATGTATATAGAATGTTTACATATTTTATTAAAAAGTAGATATTGTTAAAATTGTTTAATGTATTTTTAATAATCAAGTTAATTATAAAACTAATAACACTTTTGTCTTATTGGTCTTTTTAAAAGATAAAATATCATAATTATCAATTTTAATCATCGATAAATATCAATGAGGTAATATCGATTAAACTTAATTTCTATTATTTATTGGGTATAGTTAGTTATCATTAGTTAGATATTATGGTAGAGTTTATATCTAGTTATATTACCAATTTTTTATGAGTATTAGTAAAGAATAATATAATGTTAAGTATTTTATATTAGTAATAAGCATAATACTACACATTTAACTCAAAATTCTATATTTTTTATGTATTTTAAAAAATATAGAAGATATTGAGCACACGACACGAAAGTATAATAAAGTCATAAAAACAATTTTATTAACTTTAAACTAAAATAAGAAACACAGTTTCTTAATAATTCTTCTCAACAACTGTCTGGCAAAAATCCCACTGGCGATTATGGGATGACTTCTTTTGTTTCGCTTTCAGCTTCTCAATGTAGAGAATAAAGCGCGCTAAAGCTCGAAATAGCCTGCGCCAGTCGGAAAGTTATCCGCGTTAAGTTTTAGCTCCATCGGCGAATTGTCGATGAAGAGTATGTTATGCCTAGTCAGGCATTGTTTGGTGCCCCCAAATCATCGTATTTTGGCCACTCGTGTTGATCCTGCAGCAAATAGTCTGGACCGTGTAGCCAAGTTTTATATTTATTAGCGTTGTTTGTTTTAGTAGCAAGATCTGCAGGGTTAAGGTTGGTTGGAACCCAGTTCTATTGGCTAACGTTTGTGAATTCCAGTATTTCGCCCACGCGGTGTATGACGAATTGCTGAAACTTTCGTGGATCCATACGAAGCCATTTAAGAACTTTCTTCGACAACTCGAATTAATTGACAAACTTGGATTGCGTTGGATTCGGTTACTCAGCTTTGCTCCGATAAATGCGGACTGCAGTTAAGCTAAGGTAGGTTCTTTCCCCCTGGCGTATAAGTTAAGACCAGATATGCTTCACCATCACAATCGTCTTCACACAATCGCCAGACTAAACATTCCTAGGGTAATGGTGTCAAATTCGGTACATCAGACGGCAAGCCATCACGTCGCCCAAATCAATTTCATGATAAACAGATTCCACGCTCGCGTTGGACCATTGGACTCAACAAGCGTCGCTGTCACCATCGACGTCCAAAATCAGAGGCTTCATTCAAACATAATCGATCTACACAATTCAGTCTCTAATCCTAGTACAAACTTGTCACTTCGATAGAACTCCGCGATCTTAGCTCAGTCTAGTAGTCACAAAGTCTTCCAGTAAAAAAGATAGACTTCAAATGTGTACTCAATATTAAATAAATTCAAATAAAACTTTATTTTTTTTATGCGACTAACTAAGATTGTGTTTAATTGGCGCCCGAGCAGGGACCCCGCGTTTAAAAGTTGATCAAGTGAAGTAAACGGCAATTGTGATAAGTGTTAATCAAAGTAAACGCAAATAAATACGCCTTTAGAACGATAACCGAAATATACGCAGTGCCAACCAAACTTCGCTGAGGTCAGACGGGGTTATAACAAAAACTGATCGCTGCATTCCTCTAGTATCCGTTCGGAGGGAAAATTGGTACAACAAGTGTCTGGATTCGGAGCGTTAGTACCTCAATGTGGGAAAAGCGAGTACGCCTACCAACCAACCAATATAAGCACCGAAATGAAAATTATTCTAATGTAAGTTAAGTTAAAAGTTAAGAAAAACTAAAACGAAGAAAAGAAAGAAATAATATTTAAGAGAAAAATCAAAACCAGAAACGAATTAGCATCATAAGAAACGGAAAAACTAACTAACATTTATAATAATTACCTCTACTAACAAATTTTTTTATTTTAACCAAAAGCCATTTTCATTCAAAATTTTTTTCTAAACGGTATCGCGTCGCGAACAAATTTTCTTGTCTTTCGAATAATTATTCGACGCGTAGTGCAAGCGTTTGTTTTTTTTTTGAAGTGAATTAATCTCTTTTGAAATCGAAAATGCCTGAAAACGACAGTTGGGTAAAAGCCGCAGTCCTTCAGCCAGGAGGTCGCCCTACGACAGAGTCGCAGAGTGCGTCAACCTCAGCTGCCGCGAACAGAAATATAGAGGCTATATCCATACAAGGTTTAGATGCAGCCATTGATAGTCTTTTAGCAGCAAGAATGGGGCCTTATATCGAACAAATGAAGCTGGCCCAGCCAGTAACCTCAGAATACAGAGACTTAACTCTAAATTTACAAGATAATTGGAATGAGGTAGATAAAGTTCCAGACTTAGTGAAAGGTCTAAAAGAATTCTCTGGTAATCCAGCAGAATTTACAAATTGGTTCGCTTCAATCTCGCGTGTAATGGATGCCTTTGCTCCTTTGCAAGGAACGCCAAAATACTTCGCGATTTTACTAACGGTTAGAGATAAAATTACAGGACATGCGAACATAGTACTAAAGGTGAATGACACCGCGTTACATTGGGAGGCAATCTCGAAATGCCTTCTAGAGGAGTATTCAGACAGACGAGACTTGGGAACATTAGAATATCAATTGTTTTCTATGAGTCAGAGGAATAGCACAATCCACGAGTTTTACCTTGCAGTGAACCATCAGATGTCCTTAATTATCAGCCAAATGAAAAACATGGGACACGGTCCTGAGGTCATGGCAATCTTGTCAAAACAGATAAGGGACAGAGCCCTAGAGACCTTCATTAGGGGCCTGAACGGTGATCTATCGGATAGAATAAGTCTAGCGCAACCACTTAACTTGAAACATGCGTTGCAGATGATAGAAGACTTAACCAATAAGCACACTAAAAACTCGATCGGCTCAGGTTATCAGCACCCTCGTCCAAACCTAAAACACAAAATAGGACAATACACCAGAATTAACGTCCCCCCACAGTGGTCATACCCTCCGGTACTTCCCCCTAAACCATACAACAATATGAACTGGTACAACCCCAGGCAGACTCAAAATACTTTCGCACCCCAAACCAATTTCCCACAGAATCATGGTATTCACCAAAATATCCCCTTCCGTAACAGTAACCAAACCTTCTTTAACGCACCAACGCTCTTTCTCGCCCCAAAGCCTCAACCCAAGCCTACACCTATGGAAGTGGACGGTTCTATAATGACTTAAAACGTGATTTACATGAATAGACCAAACATAAATCCTACACAACCAGTTTTATTAAAGAGAGTAAATCCGTTTAATACGAATCTCCCAAACAAAGTCCAAAGACAGTTCCACATCGGAGCCGAGGTACAGGACGGGCAATACAGTGCCCCACCACCAGAAGACTTTCAAGTCAATGTAACCGAAGCTCAGTTGTCCGGATACCAAGAACAGGAAGACTATTTTCAAACAGTCCCATACTCACAATTTTCGGAGTATGAACAACAACAAGAATACCCCACCACTCAAGGTGGTATGTCCGAATTAAGTCCGCAAGATAGAGAAACAACACAACCTACAGTACAGGATCCTTACCCACAAATCGAGGATACGGTTAATTTTTTAGGATGAAGTGTTCCTCTTTGCCGTACTTTGTAGTCCGGGACAAAGCCGGAACAGCATACAATTTCTTAATAGATACCGGTTCAAATAAAAACTATATCCAACCCGAGATAGCCAAGAACATAAAGCCAAATGAGCGTAAATTCTACGCGAATACTGTAAGTGGACGCATCCTGATTACGGAGCATGTCCACCTGGGTCTCTTTAACGAACCTAACAAACCTATAATTTTTTTTCTACTCCCAAATTTAAAATCGTTTCATGGAATTCTAGGCAATGACACACTAAAAGAATTAAATGCCATTATAGATGTAGGAAAAGATTTGTTACAAGTCAACAACTCTCATGTTGTTAAAGTGAGACAGATGCGAGCTCAGCAGGTCCACACGATCAACTCAGATCAATTATCGGGTCATCAAAAGTTAAAGCTAGAAGCACTCCAAGAGGAATACAAATCGTTATTTGCAGGTCCGGACATGAGGTTGACTTATGCTACCAATGTCCAAGGTGAAATTCGAACATCGTCAGACACTCCAGTCTACTCAAAACACTACCCGTACCCAGCCTCCTTGAAGGAAGTAGTCGAAGAGCAAATCCAAGAACTATTAAGAGATGGTATAATACGACCCTCACGGTCGCCCTATGGCTCTCCTGTATGGATCGTCCCAAAAAAAAGCGACAGTTCGGGAAAAAAGAAATACAGGATGGTCATCGACTACAGAAAATTAAATTCAGTCACCATCTCGGATAAATACCCTATCCCAGAAATTGGAGAAATGATTGCTCAATTGGCCAACAACAAATACTTCTGCGTCCTTGACTTAAAGAGTGGATTTTATAAACGGAGGAAAATATGAATTCACCAGACTCCCTTTCGGGTTAAAAAATTCCCCAGCTATATTCCAAAGAGCTCTCGACGATATTTTAAGAAAACATATAGGGAAAATATGCTACGTTTACATCGACGACATCATAATATTCAGCAAAACAGAGGAGGAACATTTTAGCCATCTGGCCCAGGTATTCTCTACCTTAGCAGAAGCAAACATGAAAGTGCAAGTCGACAAGTGTAAATTTTTAAAACATAGCGTTGATTTCCTAGGAGTAGCAACCCAGAAAAGGTACAAGCTATAAAAAATTTCCCTACACCAAGAAACTTGAAGCAACTGAGATCCTTCTTGGGCTTAGCTAGTTATTATAGGCGGTTTATTAAGGATTTCGCGAAGCTAGCAAGACCCCTCACAAATCTACTGCGTGGCGAACACGGGAGAACGAAAAAGAATGTCTCCAACAAAATCGAAATTCGTTTTGGCAAGGAAGAATTGGACTCTTTTGGAAAGGTTAAGAATGCACCAGTTTCACAGGATGTATTACTAGCATACCCCGATTTCAGTAAAGAATTTCATCTGACCACGGATGCCTCAAATATAGCGATAGTGCCTCACTAGAACAAAATGGCAGACCGATCACATTCATATCCAGAGCATTGTCTAAGACAGAGGAAAATTACGCTACGAATGAAAGAGAAATGCTAGCCATAGTATGGGCCTTAGAAAAATTGAGAATGTACCTTTATGGGAAATCAAAAGTGACCATTTATACAGACCATCAACCGCTTACCTATGCGCTTAGTCCTAAAAACAACAACACGAAGCTAAAAAAATGGAAGAGTTACCTAGAAGAATTCAACTACGAGTTGAAGTATAAACCGGGTAGCTCAAATGTAGTAGCAGACGCACTTTCGAGAAATCCTACCAGCATAAATGCCAGTAGTACGTCAGCAGCAGTATTTTCACTTCAGAAAGTATCATGGGAAAAATTCAGCTGATATTTCCAGAACATTTTAGGAATTATAAAGCTAGGTTTACGCAGATCCAAACTACGGATGTCCACGAGAATAGTGAGCAGCAGGAAATCATAACCAAAGAACATACTAGAGCCCATAGAAACGCAATAGAAAACAAAAAACAGATTTTATCTAAAGTTTTTTTTTCCAGGAATGAGGAAAAAATAGAAGCAATAGTAAAAGCATGCCAAACTTGCAAACTTTCTAAATACCAAAGACACCCCCCAAATCAAGAGATTCAATCAACACCCATACCATGTTATCCAGGAGAAATAATCCACATAGACCTTTACTCGACTGTTCAGGAACGGATTGCGTTTATCGATAAGTCAGATGTAGTTGTAAGAATCGACACATACATAAGCATTGTACACACACACATATTTGTGCGCTGCTGCGACAGCGCTTTTTCTCGTTTGGTTTAGTAATAAATTGGCACTCAACTGATTCAGTAGTGAAGAAATACAAGGTGAAGTTATCCAACATAATTTCAAGGTACAGTCCACTGCTAGATCAAATCATAATTTGGTCATTCGAGCCGAATAAGGGAATCGGTTTTCGATCGAATAAAGTGCTTTTCGTTCGAATTTCTTGGATCTATTGGAAAGTTTTGAGGATTATTACTCTGGAATAGTTCTTTAAAATGGAAGAACTAAAGGCATTGGTGGGTCGACGGAGCCGACTCAAGGCCAGCATAACAAGAATTCTGGATTGGTCGGAACGAACCCAAACTACATCAACTACTGAGGTAGCCGCTCGGATGGATCAACTCCAGTCCGTGTGGAAGGAATTTAATGGAATCGGGGATTCCATAGCCCTTCTGGAAGATGTGGACGGCTATGTGGATCCAGAGGTCGATCACGTGACCTACGAAGAGAGGTACTTGAAGGCATATTCTTTACTTCTGGGAAAAAAACGGTTAGTTCAACAACAAGCACCATTGTCTGGCGACGGCGATGGCGCCATGGGTCTGCACGCATATAACGACGACATCGTTCATCTGCTGCAACAACAACAACAACTCTTTGAACAGTTAGCTGCAAATCAGAGCAGTTCAAACTTGTCGATGCCCGCTCGCAATGAGATGGCTGCTTCGGGTTCGACTTCGGGAAACGGCACGACGGCATTCGTGCATGGCGGCGAATTGCCAAAAATTCAAATAAAACGGTTCGCTGGACTCTACACAGAGTGGCCAGCTTTTCAAGATATCTATGAGAGCACGATACACAACAAAAGGGAGTTAACCAACACTCAAAAGTTCCATCATTTAAAAACACTGCTCGTCGATGATGCTGCCAACTTGGTGCGGCACCTGGCGATAACTGACACGGCTTACAACACTGCTTGGGAACGCTTAAAGGAAAGATACAATAGGCCACGCCATATTGTGAACTCATTTTTGGAGAAATTTATGGGTCTACCAACGACAAACAAAATTGATGTGTCCATCTTACGCAAGGTATCAGATGGCACAAATGAGATTGTTCGCGGTCTGGATGCGATCAATCATACAGGACGGGACTGCTGGATACAATATCTGGTATTGGAAAAGCTTGACGCTGATACACGGCGCAGGTGGATTGAGCGCAGCATGGGCAACGAGGCGCCCACACTGGAGGAATTCTTCAAGTTCTTAGATGATCGTTGTGAGGAATTAGAGCTCAGCAAACGGGAGATTGCGTTTGGAGGCAAAACGCCGGCGCAAATCACACACACAAAACGTGTCACACATTCGATGGTTGCAGTTCAAGCTGGCAGCTGCACCAAATGTCAGGCGACGGATCATAAGTTGTATGGCTGTCAACAATTCATGGATTTAACAGTTGCTGAACGTCGTATGTTCATCAGGGAAAAGGCTTTATGTTATAATTGCCTGAAATCAGGGCATATGGTCAAAAACTGTCCATCATCATTCTCATGCAAATATTGTAAAGGTAAACACCATTCTCTGATCCATGATCCAGGTAACTCAATGGCTTTAAGGAACTTGCAACAAGGAAAAAGGGAGAATCAGCGTAGTCCAAACGCTTCTCATCACGATTTGTCTACAACAAGTCTAGTGGCTCATAATGGGAGTGCACCAGCAACGGTTTGTTCACAAAGCTCTGCGAAATTGAAAACAGGAAATAGTTTAAATCGAAGCATATTGCCTACTGCAACGGTTTATGTTCAAAAGGTAAATGGAGACTACATTACATGTCGTATCTTACTAGATACTGGGTCGGAACTTTCATATGTATCAGAACGATGCATACAAGCACTTGGATTGCCACGGTCGGCATCATCCATTTTGGTCACAGGAATCTCTTCGGTTCAGGCTGACACCACAAGGGGAAGCAGCACGCTTCAGATAAAGTCAAGGTATTCAAACAATCACTTAACGGTACAGGCTCATGTTCTTGGCAAAATCACATCAACACTGGAAAGGCAAAACATTGACGCATCTGCACTTGATGTCTTTAGCGATCTTCAACTCGCTGACTCGGAATTCACCACAAGCGCTCCAATTGACGTTCTTTTGGGCGGTGAACACGTTTGGTCTACAATCACAGGGAAAAAGTTGTACGACAATACGGGCAAACTCATTGCAATATCATCGATTTTCGGATGGGTCATCAGCTCTATAACGATGCCCCAAGCTAACAACGCTTTCGCTTTGACATCATACATTGATGTTAACGCTTCGCTCCAGAGGTTTTGGGAGCTAGAGGACATCAGTTCCACAACCAAATTAGAACCTGATGATGAGCAGGTGGAGAAACACTTCTCGCTACGCACACTCGAGATGAAAAGGGGAAGTACATCGTGGAACTTCCATTCAAGGTCACTAATCCTGAATTTGGGGATACTCTACAAGGAGCTCTTAATCGTTTCCAATCGGTGGAACGACGCCTACAACAAGATGCAAATCTAAGAGCAAAATATGTCAACTTTATGAGGGAATACTTCGATTTGGGGCATATGCGCGAACTGCCACCAGATGAAGTCAATAATGCACAACGGTTTTATTTACCACATCACCCGGTTTTGGGTCGGAAGCTGAGAGTAGTTTTCGACGGATCATTTTGCGACACCAAAGGCAAATCACTAAACGATTATCTCTTTACAGGGCCTAGCATTCAACGCGATCTATTTGCTGTCTGCTTGCGCTTTCGGATGTATAAATTTGTATTCTCAGCCGACATAGTCAAGATGTTTCGGCAGATTTGGGTGAACGACAAACACCGCGACTTCCAAAAAATTGTCTGGAGAGAAAGGCCATCGGATCCAATCAAACACTATCAACTATGCACCGTCACTTATGGCACCTCATGTGCACCATTCCTGGCTGTTAGGGTATTAGAGCAACTGGCTACTGATCATCAGCAGGAATTCCCGAATGCTGCAAAAATCTTACAAGAGGATTTTTATGTCGACGATGTGCTCACTGGGTCAAACAGTGAGGAGGAACTGATACAAAATCGAAAGGAACTTATTCAACTTATGTCCTGTGCTAATTTGGAGCTTGGGAAATGGGTATCAAACACACCTCGCATACCAACAGAAGGAACTGATTCTACACAATCATCTCCAGTCAAGGTTCTTGGACTTTACTGGCAACCTGGTCTTGATACATTGTCTTATAATGTTGGTCTAAAAGGAAATGTCGATTGTACAAAACGACAAGTTTTATCGGATGTCTCGCGGATCTTCGATCCACTTGGGCTTTTGGCACCAATTGTGGTCCAATTCAAAATACTCTTTCAACAATTATGGCTTCTCGATTTGGGATGGGATGACAAACTCCCTAAGCAACTAGCGGATACTTGGCTCAAATGGCGAGCAGATTTGGATATGCTACAACACATTCAAATACCCCGGTTGGTTGTCAACGACACCGACAACATTGAATTGCATGGATTCTCCGATGCATCAACGAAGGCATACGCTGCTGTAGTATACAGCAGAGTAATCAACAAGGATGGCTCGATTTCTACCTCGATTATGACTGCGAAGTCTAGGGTGGCTCCGCTAAAGCAGCAATCTCTGCCCCGCCTAGAGCTTTGCGCGGCACTTCTCCTAAGTCAACTCATACGTTCGATAAAGGCGGCACTTCGACATCAAAAGGTCACGGTTTTTGCATGGTGCGATTCCACAATCGTTCTCTATTGGCTATCATACGCACCCTCTCGACTAAAGACATTTGTTGGGAACCGAACTTCGGAAATTCTGGACACCATTCCAAGGCATTATTGGCGTCATGTGGACTCCAAATCAAATCCAGCTGATTGCGCATCCAGAGGTCTCATGGCTGCAGACCTAAAGGACTTTCAGTTATGGTGGAATGGCCCGTCATGGATACGTGACGCGGATCAGTTTCTGGTAAGGTTAAACAACTCACAAGTCTGTTTGAATATTTCAGAAAGAACATAGAAAGGAAGTCAAAAGCAATTGTCTGACTGCATTAGTAGAGGCAACTCCTGATCATCCACTTGATCATCTTGTTCATCGAGTATCTTCATGGTTGACGCTCGTTCACACGGTTGGCTATGTCCTTCGCTTTCTACGGCGCACGAAGGGTCCATTTGGGACAAGGGCTCAAACTGTCTACGTTTGAGGAAATCACCGCGGCACGCATTGTATGCTTGCGCCACGCGCAAACCTGCTTTCAGGATGACTATCAATTGCTACTCGCAAATAAACCATTGCGAAGTCGATCTCAGCTGGCTAAACTCTCGCCAATGATCGACAAGGACGGACTACTCAGGGTTGGAGGACGCTTGCACCACTCGCAATTGTCCACAGAGGCGAAACATCCAGTTTTGCTACCGAAATCTCATCGCATCACCAAGCTGATACTTGAATACGAACACAGGGTCAACCTGCACCCTGGCGTCTCATCACTCTTTGTTATGGTACGTCGAACATTCTGGATATTTGGGGCAAGGAACTTGATAAGGAAAGTCACACACGACTGTTTGGCTTGTTTTCGACAGCGGCATCATACATCACAACAAAGGATGGCTGATCTACCCAGCATTCGTGTCACTCAGGCACTTCCATTTGTAAACACTGGATGTGACTATGCTGGTCCAATCCTTCTTAAGGATGGAAAGGGCGCAAACCGCGCATTGGTAAGGGCTACATATGCCTATTTGTTGTCTGGTCACATCGGCAATCCATCTGGAACTTGTAACGGACTTGAGCACCGACTCATTCTTGGCCGCGCTAAGACGTTTCGTCTCTTTGCGTGGCAAGTGCAACAAAATCTATAGCGACAACGGAACGAATTTCATTGGAGCTAAACGCTCTCTTGATGAAATGCAGAAGCTGCTGGCATCTCAACCACACATCGAAAAGGTTAGGAATGCTCTGGCGAATGATGGCATTCAATGGGTATTCATTCCACCACATGCTCCTCATTGGGGAGGAAAATGGGAATCTGCAGTCAGATGCGTAAAGCTGCATATTCGCCGAGTCATTGGGAAATCTACTCTCACCTACGAGCAGATGCGAACTCTACTTGCACAAGTCAGTGCGGTGGTCAACTCACGACCCTTGTGCTACAACTCGGACACAGATATCAATTATTTGTCGCCAGCACATTTCTTGACCGGCAGGCCTCTCACAACTATACCAGAGGCAGACTTAGGCCACATCCCCGTGGGCCGACTTGGGTACTGGCAAAGTATCCAATCTATGATGCAAGGTTTTCTGGAAGCAATGGCATCAGGAGTATCTTACCACATTGCAACAGCGTCCAAAGTGGACCACTACAACACCAAATATAGCAGTGGGAGATGTGGTGCTTGTAAAGGAATCGAACACCCCACCAGCTCACTGGCATCTGGCGCTGGTTCTCGAAGCCTACCCAGGCAAGGATCAATTGGTTCGAGCGGTTAGACTCAAGACCTCTTCGGGAGAATTAACTCGGCCAATCACCAAGGTTGCGGTATTGCCCCGTTCAGAAACTGTGTTCAGGGCGGGCCGGGATGTTCAGGAACGGATTGCGTTTATCGATAAGTCAGATGTAGTTGTAAGAATCGACACATACATAAGCATTGTACACACACACATATTTGTGCGCTGCTGCGACAGCGCTTTTTCTCGTTTGGTTTAGTAATAAATTGGCACTCAACTGATTCAGTAGTGAAGAAATACAAGGTGAAGTTATCCAACATAATTTCAAGGTACAGTCCACTGCTAGATCAAATCACTCGACTCAAAACAAAATCATCTTAACGGCAATAGACAAATTTTCAAATACGCACAAATAAAGTTAGTGAATTCAAAAGCAGCGGAACATTTAAAGGTACCACTACGGGAGTTATTGGTAGCCTTTGGCGCGACAAAAACAGTAGTAATGGACAATGAAAATCGTTAAATTACGCTTCGATAAAATTCCTTTTGAACGATAAACTGGGTATAAATGTACACACAACACCACCGTATACTTCGTCTAGCAATGGTCAGGTAGAAAGATTCCATTCCACATTCACGGAATTAATGAGATGCCTAAAGATTGAGCATCCGAATTAGAATTTGAAGACCTAATATTCAGAGCAGTAGATGAATACAATAGGACTATTCACAGTACAACTAACAAAAAACCGATAGAAACTTTTTTTGCTTTAGAATTGATTGGAAAGAGAAAAAACCTCAAAGAGAATTTCAGACAAACAACTTGCAGATTTACAATACCATAACCAAAACAAAGAACCCATAAAAATTATGACCCAGGAGAAATATTTTACGTCAAAATCAATAAGAGATTGGGTTCTAAATTAAACATCAAGATATAAAAAAGAAAAAGTAGCTGAAGATTTGAATATAAAAGTTAAAACATTGTCAGGCAGGATAGTACATAAGAACCAGTTGAAATACTGACCAATATCCATCTTCGACAGGTTATATTAATACCCGTCTGTTGGGACATACGACTATCTTGGATTACTCAAAATCGAGAGTAGTAATGCTGGAAACTGGGATGGCAGCGTTCAAAATTATACACGTTGTAGAAGTAGAAAAGTATCAACAGGCATTGTCGGTGTTAAAAGAGGTCGTACGAAATTCAACGAAAAACAAACCCGTATTACCCTTCCTTATTTACGAAATAACCCGAAATTGAAAATGAGATCAAAAGAAAAGCTATAAATGTAGAGTTAAACGCTCTCTTGACATACTTGGAACAGCGTGGAAGTGGCTCGCGGGTACCCAGATCACCAGGATCACAAAATTGTAATCGAACAAAATCAATGAACAGCTCAAAAAAATAACAAACAAGTAGTAATCAATAAACTAGTAGAAAATAAGATAAACGATTTTAATTAAGATAACTAACACCTTATTACAAGTTAACACCAGATATGCTTACATCACAATCACCACTCACACTACACCTAGAGAACATTCAAGAGTTATCATAATGAGCATCGACGTAATGAGCATCGCATGAATCATAGAAGGCACCGCCAAGAATGTCACCCGATAACCTGCACACACAATCGTCTTCACACAATCGCCAGACTAAACATTCCTAGGTAATTGTCAAATCGGTACATCAGACGGCAAGCCCCAATCCAAATCATTCGGCAATAAGCATCATGTTCGGTGCACCAGCCATCACGTCGCCCAAAAATCAATT
>NW_025814716.1:0-72034 GCF_018902025.1 Drosophila willistoni | reverse complement strand
TCAAATAAACGGTTCGCTGGACTCTACACAGAGTGGCCAGCTTTTCAAGATATCTATGAGAGCACGATACACAACAAAAGGGAGTTAACCAACACTCAAAAGTTCCATCATTTAAAAACACTGCTCGTCGATGATGCTGCCAACTTGGTGCGGCACCTGCGATAACTGACACGGCTTACAACACTGCTTGGAACGCTTAAAGGAAAGATACAATAGCCACGCCATATTGTGAACTCATTTTGGAGAAATTTATGGGTCTACCAACGACAAACAAATTGATGTGTCCATCTTACGCAAGGTATCAGATGGCACAAATGAGATTGTTCGCGGTCTGGATGCGATCAATCATACAGGACGGGACTGCTGGATACAATATCTGGTATTGGAAAAGCTTGACGCTGATACACGGCGCAGGTGGATTGAGCGCAGCATGGGCAACGAGGCGCCCACACTGGAGGAATTCTTCAAGTTCTTAGATGATCGTTGTGAGGAATTAGAGCTCAGCAAACGGGAGATTGCGTTTGGAGGCAAAACGCCGGCGCAAATCACACACACAAAACGTGTCACACATTCGATGGTTGCAGTTCAAGCTGGCAGCTGCACCAAATGTCAGGCGACGGATCATAAGTTGTATGGCTGTCAACAATTCATGGATTTAACAGTTGCTGAACGTCGTATGTTCATCAGGGAAAAGGCTTTATGTTATAATTGCCTGAAATCAGGGCATATGGTCAAAAACTGTCCATCATCATTCTCATGCAAATATTGTAAAGGTAAACACCATTCTCTGATCCATGATCCAGGTAACTCAATGGCTTTAAGGAACTTGCAACAAGGAAAAAGGGAGAATCAGCGTAGTCCAAACGCTTCTCATCACGATTTGTCTACAACAAGTCTAGTGGCTCATAATGGAGTGCACCAGCAACGGTTTGTTCACAAAGCTCTGCGAAATTGAAAACAGGAAATAGTTTAAATCGAAGCATATTGCCTACTGCAACGGTTTATGTTCAAAAGGTAAATGGAGACTACATTACATGTCGTATCTTACTAGATACTGGGTCGGAACTTTCATATGTATCAGAACGATGCATACAAGCACTTGGATTGCCACGGTCGGCATCATCCATTTTGGTCACAGGAATCTCTCGGTTCAGGCTGACACCACAAGGGGAAGCAGCACGCTTCAGATAAAGTCAAGGTATTCAAAACAATCACTTAACGGTACAGGCTCATGTTCTTGGCAAAATCACATCAACACTGGAAAGGCAAAACATTGACGCATCTGCACTTGATGTCTTTAGCGATCTTCAACTCGCTGACTCGGAATTCACCACAAGCGCTCCAATGACGTTCTTTTGGGCGGTGAACACGTTTGGTCTACAATCACAGGAAAAAGTTGTACGACAATACGGGCAAACTCATTGCAATATCATCGATTTTCGGATGGGTCATCAGCTCTATAACGATGCCCCAAGCTAACAACGCTTTCGCTTTGACATCATACATTGATGTTAACGCTTCGCTCCAGAGGTTTTGGGAGCTAGAGGACATCAGTTCCACAACCAAATTAGAACCTGATGATGAGCAGGTGGAGAAACACTTTCTCGCTACGCACACTCGAGATGAAAAGGGAAGTACATCGTGGAACTTCCATTCAAGGTCACTAATCCTGAATTTGGGGATACTCTACAAGGAGCTCTTAATCGTTTCCAATCGGTGGAACGACGCCTACAACAAGATGCAAATCTAAGAGCAAAATATGTCAACTTTATGAGGGAATACTTCGATTTGGGGCATATGCGCGAACTGCCACCAGATGAAGTCAATAATGCACAACGGTTTTATTACCACATCACCCGGTTTTGGGTCGGAAGCTGAGAGTAGTTTTCGACGGATCATTTTGCGACACCAAAGGCAAATCACTAAACGATTATCTCTTTACAGGGCCTAGCATTCAACGCGATCTATTTGCTGTCTGCTTGCGCTTTCGGATGTATAAATTTGTATTCTCAGCCGACATAGTCAAGATGTTTCGGCAGATTTGGGTGAACGACAAACACCGCGACTTCCAAAAAATTGTCTGGAGAGAAAGGCCATCGGATCCAATCAAACACTATCAACTATGCACCGTCACTTATGGCACCTCATGTGCACCATTCCTGGCTGTTAGGGTATTAGAGCAACTGGCTACTGATCATCAGCAGGAATTCCCGAATGCTGCAAAAATCTTACAAGAGGATTTTATGTCGACGATGTGCTCACTGGGTCAAACAGTGAGGAGGAACTGATACAAAATCGAAAGGAACTTATTCAACTTATGTCCTGTGCTAATTTGGAGCTTGGGAAATGGGTATCAAACACACCTCGCATACCAACAGAAGGAACTGATTCTACACAATCATCTCCAGTCAAGGTTCTTGGACTTTACTGGCAACCTGGTCTTGATACATTGTCTTATAATGTTGGTCTAAAAGGAAATGTCGATTGTACAAAACGACAAGTTTTATCGGATGTCTCGCGATCTTCGATCCACTTGGGCTTTTGCACCAATTGTGGTCCAATTCAAAATACTCTTTCAACAATTATGGCTTCTCGATTTGGGATGGGATGACAAACTCCCTAAGCAACTAGCGATACTTGGCTCAAATGGCGAGCAGATTTGGATATGCTACAACACATTCAAATACCCCGGTTGTTGTCAACGACACCGACAACATTGAATTGCATGGATTCTCCGATGCATCAACGAAGGCATACGCTGCTGTAGTATACAGCAGAGTAATCAACAAGGATGGCTCATTTCTACATCGATTATGGCTGCGAAGTCTAGGGTGGCTCCGCTAAAGCAGCAATCTCTGCCCCGCCTAGAGCTTTGCGCGGCACTTCTCCTAAGTCAACTCATACGTTCGATAAAGGCGGCACTTCGACATCAAAAGGTCACGGTTTTTGCATGGTGCGATTCCACAATCGTTCTCTATTGGCTATCATACGCACCCTCTCGACTAAAGACATTTGTTGGGAACCGAACTTCGGAAATTCTGGACACCATTCCAAGGCATTATTGGCGTCATGTGGACTCCAAATCAAATCCAGCTGATTGCGCATCCAGAGGTCTCATGGCTGCAGACCTAAAGGACTTTCAGTTATGGTGGAATGGCCCGTCATGGATACGTGACGCGGATCAGTTTCTGGTAAGGTTAAACAACTCAGAAGTCTGTTTGAATATTTCAGAAAAGAACATAGAAAAGGAAGTCAAAAGCAATTGTCTGACTGCATTAGTAGAGGCAACTCCTGATCATCCACTTGATCATCTTGTTCATCGAGTATCTTCATGGTTGACGCTCGTTCACACGGTTGGTTATGTCCTTCGCTTTCTACGGCGCACGAAGGGTCCATTTGGGGACAAGGGCTCAAACTGTCTTACGTTTGAGGAAATCACCGCGGCACGCATTGTATGCTTGCGCCACGCGCAAACCTGCTTTCAGGATGACTATCAATTGCTACTCGCAAATAAACCATTGCGAAGTCGATCTCAGCTGGCTAAACTCTCGCCAATGATCGACAAGGACGGACTACTCAGGGTTGGAGGACGCTTGCACCACTCGCAATTGTCCACAGAGGCGAAACATCCAGTTTTGCTACCGAAATCTCATCGCATCACCAAGCTGATACTTGAATACGAACACAGGGTCAACCTGCACCCTGGCGTCTCATCACTCTTTGTATGGTACGTCGAACATTCTGGATATTTGGGGCAAGGAACTTGATAAGGAAAGTCACACACGACTGTTTGGCTTGTTTCGACAGCGGCATCATACATCACAACAAAGGATGGCTGATCTACCCAGCATTCGTGTCACTCAGGCACTTCCATTTGTAAACACTGGATGTGACTATGCTGGTCCAATCCTTCTTAAGGATGGAAAGGGGCGCAAACCGCGCATTGGTAAGGGCTACATATGCCTATTTGTTTGTCTGGTCACATCGGCAATCCATCTGGAACTTGTAACGGACTTGAGCACCGACTCATTCTTGGCCGCGCTAAGACGTTTCGTCTCTTTGCGTGGCAAGTGCAACAAAATCTATAGCGACAACGGAACGAATTTCATTGGAGCTAAACGCTCTCTTGATGAAATGCAGAAGCTGCTGGCATCTCAACCACACATCGAAAAGGTTAGGAATGCTCTGGCGAATGATGGCATTCAATGGGTATTCATTCCACCACATGCTCCTCATTGGGGAGGAAAATGGGAATCTGCAGTCAGATGCGTAAAGCTGCATATTCGCCGAGTCATTGGGAAATCTACTCTCACCTACGAGCAGATGCGAACTCTACTTGCACAAGTCAGTGCGGTGGTCAACTCACGACCCTTGTGCTACAACTCGGACACAGATATCAATTATTTGTCGCCAGCACATTTCTTGACCGGCAGGCCTCTCACAACTATACCAGAGGCAGACTTAGGCCACATCCCCGTGGGCCGACTTGGGTACTGGCAAAGTATCCAATCTATGATGCAAGGTTTCTGGAAGCAATGGCATCAGGAGTATCTTACCACATTGCAACAGCGTCCAAAGTGGACCACTACAACACCAAATATAGCAGTGGGAGATGTGGTGCTTGTAAAGGAATCGAACACCCCACCAGCTCACTGGCATCTGGCGCTGGTTCTCGAAGCCTACCCAGGCAAGGATCAATTGGTTCGAGCGGTTAGACTCAAGACCTCTTCGGGAGAATTAACTCGGCCAATCACCAAGGTTGCGGTATTGCCCCGTTCAGAAACTGTGTTTCAGGGCGGGCCGGGATGTTCAGGAACGGATTGCGTTTATCGATAAGTCAGATGTAGTTGTAAGAATCGACACATACATAAGCATTGTACACACACACATATTTGTGCGCTGCTGCGACAGCGCTTTTTCTCGTTTGGTTTAGTAATAAATTGGCACTCAACTGATTCAGTAGTGAAGAAATACAAGGTGAAGTTATCCAACATAATTTCAAGGTACAGTCCACTGCTAGATCAAATCACTCGACTCAAAACAAAATCATCTTAACGGCAATAGACAAATTTTCAAAATACGCACAAATAAAGTTAGTGAATTCAAAAGCAGCGGAACATTTAAAGGTACCACTACGGAGTTATTGGTAGCCTTTGGCGCGACAAAAACAGTAGTAATGGACAATGAAAAATCGTTAAATTACGCTTCGATAAAATTCCTTTTGAACGATAAACTGGGTATAAATGTACACACAACACCACCGTATACTTCGTCTAGCAATGGTCAGGTAGAAAGATTCCATTCCACATTCACGGAATTAATGAGATGCCTAAAGATTGAGCATCCGGAATTAGAATTTGAAGACCTAATATTCAGAGCAGTAGATGAATACAATAGGACTATTCACAGTACAACTAACAAAAAACCGATAGAAACTTTTTTTGCTTTAGAATTGATTGGAAAGAGAAAAAACCTCAAAGAGAATTTCAGACAAACAACTTGCAGATTTACAATACCATAACCAAAACAAAGAACCCATAAAAAATTATGACCCAGGAGAAATATTTTACGTCAAAATCAATAAGAGATTGGGTTCTAAATTAACATCAAGATATAAAAAAGAAAAAGTAGCTGAAGATTTGAATATAAAAGTTAAAACATTGTCAGGCAGGATAGTACATAAGAACCAGTTGAAATACTGACCAATATCCATCTTCGACAGGTTAATATTAATACCCGTCTGTTGGGGACATACGACTATCTTGGATTACTCAAAATCGAGAGTAGTAATGCTGGAAACTGGGATGGCAGCGTTCAAAATTATACACGTTGTAGAAGTAGAAAAGTATCAACAGGCATTGTCGGTGTTAAAAGAGGTCGTACGAAATTCAACGAAAACAAACCCGTATTACCCTTTCCTTATTTACGAAATAACCCGAATTGAAAATGAGATCAAAAGATTAAAGCCTATAAAGTTCAGAGTTAAACGCTCTCTTGACATACTTGGAACAGCGTGGAAGTGGCTCGCGGGTACCCCAGATCACCAGGATCACAAAATTGTAATCGACAAAATCAATGAACAGCTCAAAAATAATAACAAACAAGTAGTAATCAATAAACTAGTAGAAAATAAGATAAACGATTTAATTAAGATAACTAACACCTTATTACAAGTTAAGACCAGATATGCTTTACCATCACAATCACACTCACACTACACCCATAGAGAACATTCAAGAGTTATCATAATGAGCATCGACGTAATGAGCATCGGCATGATCATAGAAGGCACCGCCAAGAATGTCACCCGATAACCCTGCAACACACAATCGTCTTCACACAATCGCCAGACTAAACATTCCTAGGGTAATGGTGTCAAATTCGGTACATCAGACGGCAAGCCGCCCAATCCCATAAATCAATTCGGCAATAAGCATCATGTTCGGTGCACCAGCCATCACGTCGCCCAAATCAATTTCATGATAAACAGATTCCACGCTCGCGTTGGACCATTGGACTCAACAAGCGTCGCTGTCACCATCGACGTCCAAAATCAGAGGCTTCACTCAAACATAATCGATCTACACAATTCAGTCTTTAATCCTAGTACAAACTTGTCACTTCGTTAGAGCTCCGCGATCTTAGCTCAGTCCAGTAGTCACAAAGTCTTCCATTAAAAAGATAGATTTCAAATGTGTACTCAATATTAAATAAATTCAAATAAAACTTTATTTTTTTTATGCGACTAACTAAGATTGTCCCCGAGCAGGGACCCCGCGTTTAAAAGTTGATCAAGTGAAGTAAACGGCAATTGTGATAAGTGTTAATCAAAGTAAACGCAAATAAATACGCCTTTAGAACGATAACCGAAATATACGCAGTGCCAACAAAACTTCGCTGAGGTCAGACGGGGTTATAACAGAAACTGATCGCTGCATTCCTCTAGTATCCGTTCGGAGGAAAAATTGGTACAACAAGTGTCTGGATTCGGAGCGTTAGTACCTCAACGTGGGAAAAGCGAGTACCCCTACCAACCAACCAATACAAGCACCGAAATGAAAATTATTCTAATGTAATAGTGAATTAATCTCTTTTGAAATCGAAAATGCCTGAAAACGACAGTTGGGTAAAAGCCGCAGTCCTTCAGCCAGGAGGTCGCCCTACGACAGAGTCGCAGAGTGCGTCAACCTCAGCTGCCGCGAACAGAAATATAGAGGCTATATCCATACAAGGTTTAGATGCAGCCATTGATAGTCTTTTAGCAGCAAGAATGGGGTCTTATATCGAACAAATGAAGCTGGCCCAGCCAGTAACCTCAGAATACAGAGACTTAACTCTAAATTTACAAGATAATTGGAATGAGGTAGATAAAGTTCCAGACTTAGTGAAAGGTCTAAAAGAATTCTCTGGTAATCCAGCAGAATTTACAACTTGGTTCGCTTCAACCTCGCGTGTAATGGATGCCTTTGCTCCTTTGCAAGGAACGCCAAAATACTTCGCGATTTTACTAACGGTTAGAGATAAAATTACAGGACATGCGAACATAGTACTAAAGGTGAATGACACCGCGTTACATTGGGAGGCAATCTCGAAATGCCTTCTAGAGGAATATTCAGACAGACGAGACTTGGGAACACTAGAATATCAATTGTTTTCTATGAGTCAGAGGAATAGCACAATCCACGAGTTTTACCTTGCAGTGAACCATCAGATGTCCTTAATTATCAGCCAAATGAAAAACATGGGACACGGTCCTGAGGTCATGGCAATCTTGTCAAAACAGATAAGGGACAGAGCCCTAGATACCTTCATTAGGGGCCTGAACGGTGATCTATCGGATAGAATAAGTCTAGCGCAACCACTTAACTTGAAACATGCGTTGCAGATGATAGAAGACTTAACCAATAAGCACACTAAAAACTCGATCGGCTCAGGTTATCAGCACCCTCGTCCAAACCTAACACACAAAATAGGACAATACACCAGAATTAACGTCCCCCCACAGTGGTCATACCCTCTGGTACTTCCCCCTAAACCATACAACAATATGAACTGGTACAACCCCAGGCAGACTCAAAATACTTTCGCACCCCAAACCAATTTCCCACAGAATCATGGTATTCACCAAAATATCCCCTTCCGTAACAGTAACCAAACCTTCTTTAACGCATCACCTAGACCTCTCGCCCCAAAGCCTCAACCCAAGCCTACACCTATGGAAGTGGACGGTTCCATAATGACTAAAAACGTGAACTACATGAATAGACCAAACATAAATCCTACACAACCAGTTTTATTAAAGAGAGTAAATCCATTTAATACGAATCTCCCAAACAAAGTCCAAAGACAGTTCCACATCGGAGCCGAGGTACAGGACGGGCAATACAGTGCCCCACCACCAGAAGACTTTCAAGTCAATGTAACCGAAGCTCAGTTGTCCGGATACCAAGAACAGGAAGACTATTTTCAAACAGTCCCATACTCACAATTTTCGGAGTATGAACAACAACAAGAATACCCCACCACTCAAGGTGGTATGTCCGAATTAAGTCCGCAAGATAGAGAAACAACACAACCTACAGTACAGGATCCTTACCCACAAATCGAGGATACGGTTAATTTTTAGGATGAAGTGTTCCTCTTTGCCGTACTTTGTAGTCCGGGACAAAGACGGAACAGCATACAATTTCTTAATAGATACCGGTTCAAATAAAAACTATATCCAACCCGAGATAGCCAAGAACATAAAGCCAAATGAGCGTAAATTCTACGCGAATACTGTAAGTGGACGCATCCTGATTACGGAGCATGTCCACCTGGGTCTCTTTAACGAACCTAACAAACCTATAATTTTTTTTCTACTCCCAAATTTAAAATCGTTTCATGGAATTCTAGGCAATGACACACTAAAAGAATTAAATACCATTATAGATGAAGGAAAAGATTTGTTACAAGTCAACAACTCTCATGTTGTTAAAGTGAGACAGATGCGAGCTCAGCAGGTCCACACGATCAACTCAGATCAATTATCGGGTCATCAAAAGTTAAAGCTAGAAGCACTCCAAGAGGAATACAAATCGTTATTTGCAAGTCCGGACATGAGGTTGACTTATGCTACCAATGTCCAAGGTGAAATTCGAACATCGTCAGACACTCCAGTCTACTCAAAACACTACCCGTACCCAGCCTCCTTGAAGGAAGTAGTCGAAGAGCAAATCCAAGAACAATTAAAAGATGGTATAATACGACCCTCACGGTCGCCCTATGGCTCTCCTGTATGGATCGTCCCAAAAAAAAGCGACAGTTCGGGAAAAAAGAAATACAGGATGGTCATCGACTACAGAAAATTAAATTCAGTCACCATCTCGGATAAATAATTTCTCCCAGAAATTGGAGAAATGATTGCTCTATTGGGCAACAACAACAAATACTTCTGCGTCCTTGACTTAAAGAGTGGATTTCATCAGATCCCTTTAAAGGAATCCGACATAGAAAAATCAGCATTTTTTATAAACGGAGGAAAATATGAATTCACCAGACTCCCTTTCGGGTTAAAAAATTCCCCAGCTATATTCCAAAGAGCTCTCGACGATATTTTAAGAAAACATATAGGGAAAATATGCTACGTTTACATCGACGACATCATAATATTCAGCAAAACAGAGGAGGAACATTTTAGCCATCTGGCCCAGGTATTCTTTACCTTAGCAGAAGCAAACATGAAAGTGCAAGTCGACAAGTGTAAATTTTTAAAACATAGCGTTGATTTCCTAGGAGTAGTAATATCGAGCGAAGGCGTTAAAACCAACCCAGAAAAGGTACAAGCTATAAAAAATTTCCCTACACCAAGAAACTTGAAGCAACTGAGATCCTTCTTGGGCTTAGCTAGTTATTATAGGCGGTTTATTAAGAATTTCGCGAAGCTAGCAAGAAGAGAACGAAGAAGAATGTCTCCAACAAAATCGAAATTCGTTTTGGCAAGGAAGAATTGGACTCTTTTGGAAAGGTTAAGAATGCACTAGTTTCACAGGATGTATTACTAGCATACCCCGATTTATATAGCGATAGGTGCCTCACTAGAACAAAATGGCAGACCGATCACATTCATATCCAGAGCATTGTCTAAGACAGAGGAAAATTACGCTACGAATGAAAGAGAAATGCTAGCCATAGTATGGGCCTTAGAAAAATTGAGAATGTACCTTTATGGGAAATCAAAAGTGACCATTTATACAGACCATCAACCGCTTACCTATGCGCTTAGTCCTAAAAACAACAACACGAAGCTAAAAAAATGGAAGAGTTACCTAGAAGAATACAACTACGACTTGAAGTATAAACCGGGTAGCTCAAATGTAGTAGCAGACGCACTTTCGAGAAATCCTACCAGCATAAATGCCAGTAGTACGTCAGCAGCTACTATGCATAGTGATGAAAGCTCAGGGCACGAACTAGTACCGACTATGGACATTCCTATCAATGTATTTAAAAATCAGTTAATACTTCTCACAGGCGAAAACGAAAACACGACATTAGAGTTACCATTTCCCACCTATCACAGACACACGGTAGTTCGAAGAAACTATTCGGAAAGTGATCTCGTAGAAATCCTAAAAGCAAAATTAGATCCTAGGATAGTGAATGGTATTTTCACTTCAGAAAGTATCATGGGAAAAATTCAGCTGATATTTCCAGAACATTTTAGGAATTATAAAGCTAGGTTTACGCAGATACAAACTACGGAAATCATAACCAAAGAACATACTAGAGCCCATAGAAACGCAATAGAAAACAAAAAACAGATTTTATCTAAAGTTTTTTTTCCAGGAATGAGGAAAAAAATAGAAGCAATAGTAAAAGCATGCCAAACTTGCAAACTTTCTAAATACCAAAGACACCCCCAAATCAAGAGATTCAATCAACACCCATACCATGTTATCCAGGAGAAATAATCCACATAGACCTTTACTCGACTCAAAACAAAATCATCTTAACGGCAATAGACAAATTTTCAAAATACGCACAAATAAAGTTAGTGAATTCAAAAGCAGCGGAACATTTAAAGGTACCACTACGGGAGTTATTGGTAGCCTTTGGCGCGACAAAAACAGTAGTAATGGACAATGAAAAATCGTTAAATTCCGCTTCGATAAAATTCCTTTTGAACGATAAACTGGGTATAAATGTACACACAACACCACCGTATACTTCGTCTAGCAATGGTCAGGTAGAAAGATTCCATTCCACATTCACGGAATTAATGAGATGGCTAAAGATTGAGCATCCGGAATTAGAATTTGAAGACCTAATATTCAGAGCAGTAGATGAATACAATAGGACTATTCACAGTACAACTAACAAAAAACCGATAGAAACTTTTTTTGCTTTAGAATTGACACACTCTCCAGAAAAGTTAGCATTGGAAAGAGGAAAAACCTCAAAGAGAATTTCAGACAAACAACTTGCAGATTTACAATACCATAACCCAAAGAACCCATAAAAATTTATGACCCAGGAGAAATAATTTACGTCAAAATCAATAAGAGATTGGGTTCTAAATTAACATCAAGATATAAAAACGAAAAAGTAGCTGAAGATTTGAATACAAAAGTTAAAACATTGTCAGGCAGGATAGTACATAAGAACCAGTTGAAATACTGACCAATATCCATCTTCGACAGGTTAATATTGATACCCGTCTGTTGGGGACATACGACATACTTGAACATACTTGGATTACTCAAAATCGAGAGTAGTAATGCTGGAAACTGAGATGGCAGCGAGGCAGAATGGAACGTTCAAAATTATACACGTTGTAGAAGTAGAAAAGTATCAACAGGCATTGTCGGTGTTAAAAGAGGTCGTACGAAATTCAACGAAAACAAACCCGTATTACCCTTTCCTTATTTACGAAATAACCCGAATTGAAAATGAGATCAAAAGATTAAAGCCTATAAAGTTCAGAGTTAAACGCTCTCTCGACATACTTGGAACAGCGTGGAAGTGGCTCGCGGGTACCCCAGATCACCAGGATCACAAAATTGTAATCGACAAAATCAATGAACAGCTCAAAAATAATAACAAACAAGTAGTAATCAATAAACTAGTAGAAAATAAGATAAACGATTTAATTAAGATAACTAACACCTTATTACATAAAAGCAAACCAGAAACAGACGAAAAAGTAAAAGAAATAGAAGTAACAAAATTCAAACTGAGTCTCTTAAGAGAAGAAATCACAAATATCATTTATGCAATAGATTGGGCTAAAGCAAACACAATAAATTCCTTGATCTTATCACCAGCAGAAATAAATATTATCGAAACATATGCTGAGGAAAGCCTAACGTTTGTAAATATCGAAGAGCTTATAGAATTTGCTGAAGTAAGTGTCGCTTCAGATGGCATAGCTCTTTTTTATATTGTCAGCATACCTAGGGTGATTAAAGAACAATGTAAAAAAATCATGGCATTACCCATAAAATATGGAAAAACAATCGAAAAAATAGATTATAATCACATATTAAAATGTAATAAACAATACTTTGGTTTAGCTAATAAGAATAAATGTAAAAATCAAAACAACAAAATATTATGTAAACTGGAAGATTTGATTGACTTAAAAAATAGCAAATGCATAGGAGCGTATTTTCACAGAAAAAAACCAACCTGCCCAACAACTAACAATCAGCATGTGAAATCACACTCGGAGGTAGCTCCTGGCACGATCTTGCTAAACCAATTCAAGGGTATCATCAACGTCGATGGAGAAAACCTTACTCTGGACGGAACTTTTATAATACAATCGCAGAATGCCACGATCAACATTGATGATTCGTGGTACATCATGAAGACAAAGCGTGAAGTAGAAGTCCAACCTCCATTACTTCAACTATTATCGGACAAACAGCACCAAGGCGAAACCCTATCTCTGGAGATGATCAAAGAACTGCACTTGAATAACACGAACAGCCTGGAAAAAATCCAGACTGACAATGTCATAATTTCATCATCCTATTGGATCGTCATAGCAATTTAAGCGATCGCAGCAATCATATACTGGGTGATCAAGAAGAAATACAACCACAGGCCAGAAGAAAGCAGTCCACCAATAGTAATGCCGGTTACACCCGTACAATATATGGTAGCGACCGAGGACGTCCGCACTTAAGAGGGGAGGAGTTAAGACCAGATATGCTTCACCATCACAATCACACTCACACTACACATAGAGAACATTCAAGAGTTATCATAATGAGCATCGACGTAATGAGCATCGGCATGATCATAGAAGGCACCGCCAAGAATGTCACCCGATAACCCTGCAACACACAATCGTCTTCACACAATCGCCAGACTAAACATTCCTAGGGTAATGGTGTCAAATTCGGTACATCAGACGGCAAGCCGCCCAATCCCATAATTCAATTCGGCAATAAGCATCATGTTCGGTGCACCAGCCATCACGTCGCCCAAATCAATTTCATGATAAACAGATTCCACGCTCGCGTTGGACCATTGGACTCAACAAGCGTCGCTGTCACCATCGACGTCCAAAATCAGAGGCTTCATTCAAACATAATCGATCTACACAATTCAGTCTCTAATCCTAGTATAAACTTGTCACTTCGTTAGAACTCCGCGATCTTAGCTCAGTCTAGTAGTCACAAAGTCTTCCAGTAAAAAAGATAGATTTCAAATGTTTACTCAATATTAAATAAATTCAAATAAAACTTTATTTTTTTATGCGACTAACTAAGATTGTGTTTAATTGGCGCCCGAGCAGGGACCCCGCGTTTGTGATAAGTGTTAATCAAAGTAAACGTAAATAAATACGCCTTTAGAACGATAACCGAAATATACGCAGTGCCAACAAAACTTCGCTGAGGTCAGACGGGGTTATAACAAAAACTGATCGCTGCATTCCTCTAGTATCCGTTCGGAGGAAAAATTGGTACAACAAGTGTCTGGATTCGGAGCGTTAGTACCTCAACGTGGGAAAAGCAATTACCCCTACCAACCAACCAATACAAGCACCGAAATGAAAATTATTCTAATGTAAATTAAGTTAAAAGTTAAGAAAAACTAAAACGAAGAAAAGAAAGAAATAATATTTAAGAGAAAAATCAAAACCAGAAACGAATTAGCATCATAAGAAACGGAAAAACTAACTAACATTTATAATAATTACCTCTACTAACAAAATTTTTTTTAAACCAAAAGCCATTTCCATTCAAAATTTTTTTCTAAACGGTATCGCGTCGCGAACAAATTTTCTTGTCTTTCGAATAATTATTCGACGCGTAGTGCAAGCGTTTGTTTTTTGTTGAAGTGAATTAATTTCTTTTGAAATCGAAAATGCCTGAAAACGACAGTTGGGTAAAAGCCGCAGTCCTTCAGCCAGGAGGTCGCCCTACGACAGAGTCGCAGAGTGCGTCAACCTCAGCTGCCGCGAACAGAAATATAGAGGCTATATCCATACAAGGTTTAGATGCAGCCATTGATAGTCTTTTAGCAGCAAGAATGGGGTCTTATATCGAACAAATGAAGCTGGCCCAGCCAGTAACCTCAGAATACAGAGACTTAACTCTAAATTTACAAGATAATTGGAATGAGGTAGATAAAGTTCCAGACTTAGTGAAATGTCTAAAAGAATTCTCTGGTAATCCAGCAGAATTTACAACTTGGTTCGCTTCAACCTCGCGCGTAATGGATGCCTTTGCTCCTTTGCAAGGAACGCCAAAATACTTCGCGATTTTACTAACGGTTAGAGATAAAATTACGGGACATGCGAACATAGTACTAAAGGTGAATAACACCGCGTTACATTGGGAGGCAATCTCGAAATGCCTTCTAGAGGAATATTCAGACAGACGAGACTTGGGAACACTAGAATATCAATTGTTTTCTATGAGTCAGAGGAATAGCACAATCCACGAGTTTTACCTTGCATTGAACCATCAGATGTCCTTAATTATCAGCCAAATGAAAAACATGGGACACGGTCCTGAGGTCATGGCAATCTTGTCAAAACAGATAAGGGACAGAGCCCTAGATACCTTCATTAGGGGCCTGAACGGTGATCTATCGGATAGAATAAGTCTAGCGCAACCACTTAACTTGAAACATGCGTTGCAGATGATAGAAGACTTAACCAATAAGCACACTAAAAACTCGATCGGCTCAGGTTATCAGCACTCTCGTCCAAACCTAACACACAAAATAGGACAATACACCAGAATTAACGTCCCCCACAGTGGTCATACCCTCCGGTACTTCCCCCTAAACCATACAACAATATGAACTGGTACAACCCCAGGCAGACTCAAAATACTTTCGCACCCCAAACCAATTTCCCACAGAATCATGGTATTCACCAAAATATCCCCTTCCGTAACAGTAACCAAACCTTCTTTAACGCACCACCTAGACCTCTCGCCCCAAAGCCTCAACCCAAGCCTACACCTATGGAAGTGGACGGTTCCATAATGACTAAAAACGTGAACTACATGAATAGACCAAACATAAATCCTACACAACCAGTTTATTAAAGAGAGTAAATCCGTTTAATACGAATCTCCCAAACAAAGTCCAAAGACAGTTCCACATCGGAGCCGAGGTACATCTTTACGGTACTTTGTAGTCCGGGACAAAGACGGAACAGCATACCATTTCTTAATAGATACCGGTTCAAAAAAAAGCTATATCCAACCCGAGATAGCCAAGAACATAAAGCCAAATGAGCGTAAATTCTACGCGAATACTGTAAGTGGACGTATCCTGATTACGGAGCATGTCCACCTGGGTCTCTTTAACGAACCTAACAAACCTATAATTTTTTTCTACTCCCAAATTTAAAATCGTTTCATGGAATTCTAGGCAATGACACACTAAAAGAATTAAATGCCATTATAGATGTAGGAAAAGATTTGTTACAAGTCAACAACTCTCATGTTGTTAAAGTGAGACAGATGCGAGCTCAGCAGGTCCACACGATCAACTCAGATCAATTATCGGGTCATCAAAAGTTAAAGCTAGAAGCACTCCAAGAGGAATACAAATCGTTATTTGCAAGTCCGGACATGAGGTTGACTTATGCTACCAATGTCCAAGGTGAAATTCGAACATCGTCAGACACTCCAGTCTACTCAAAACACTACCCGTACCCAGCCTCCTTGAAGGAAGTAGTCGAAGAGCAAATCCAAGAACTATTAAAAGATGGTATAATACGACCCTCACGGTCGCCCTATGGCTCTCCTGTATGGATCGTCCCAAAAAAAAAGCGACAGTTCGGGAAAAAAGAAATACAGGATGGTCATCGACTACAGAAAATTAAATTCAGTCACCATCTCGGATAAATACCCTATCCCAGAAATTGGAGAAATGATTGCTCAATTGGGCAACAACAAATACTTCTGCGTCCTTGACTTAAAGAGTGGATTTCATCAGATCGCTTTAAAAGAATCCGACATAGAAAAATCTGCATTTTTTATAAACGGAGGAAAATATGAATTCACCAGACTCCCTTTCGGGTTAAAAAATTCCCCAGCTATATTCCAAAGAGCTCTCGACGATATTTTAAGAAAACATATAGGGAAAATATGCTACGTTTACATCGACGACATCATAATATTCAGCAAAACAGAGGAGGAACATTTTAGCCATCTGGCCCAGGTATTCTCTACCTTAGCAGAAGCAAACATGAAAGTGCAAGTCGACAAGTGCAAATTTTTAAAACATATCGTTGATTTCCTAGGTGTAGTAATATCGACCGAAGGCGTTAAAACCAACCCAGAAAAGGTACAAGCTATAAAAAATTTCCCTACACCAAGAAACTTGAAGCAACTGAGATCCTTCTTGGGCTTAGCTAGTTATTATAGGCGGTTTATTAAGGATTTCGCGAAGCTAGCAAGACCCCTCACAAATCTACTGCGTGGCGAACACGGGAGAACGAAAAAGAATGTCTCCAACAAAATCGAAATTCGTTTTGGCAAGGAAGAATTGGACTCTTTTGGAAAGGTTAAGAATGCACTAGTTTCACAGGATGTATTACTAGCATACCCCGATTTATATAGCGATAGGTGCCTCACTAGAACAAAATGGCAGACCGATCACATTCATATCCAGAGCATTGTCTAAGACAGAGGAAAATTACGCTACGAATGAAAGAGAAATGCTAGCCATAGTATGGGCCTTAGAAAAATTGAGAATGTACCTTTATGGGAAATCAAAAGTGACCATTTATACAGACCATCAACCGCTTACCTATGCGCTTAGTCCTAAAAACAACAACACGAAGCTAAAAAAATGGAAGAGTTACCTAGAAGAATACAACTACGACTTGAAGTATAAACCGGGTAGCTCAAATGTAGTAGCAGACGCACTTTCGAGAAATCCTACCAGCATAAATGCCAGTAGTACGTCAGCAGCTACTATGCATAGTGATGAAAGCTCAGGGCACGAACTAGTACCGACTATGGACATTCCTATCAATGTATTTAAAAATCAGTTAATACTTCTCACAGGCGAAAACGAAAACACGACATTAGAGTTACCAATCCCACCTATCACAGACACACGGTAGTTCGAAGAAACTATTCGGAAAGTGATCTCGTAGAAATCCTAAAAGCAAAATTAGATCCTAGGATAGTGAATGGTATTTTCACTTCAGAAAGTATCATGGGAAAAATTCAGCTGATATTTCCAGAACATTTTAGGAATTATAAAGCTAGGTTTACGCAGATCCAAACTACGGAAATCATAACCAAAGAACATACTAGAGCCCATAGAAACGCAATAGAAAACAAAAAACAGATTTTATCTAAAGTTTTTTTCCAGGAATGAGGAAAAAAATAGAAGCAATAGTAAAAGCATGCCAAACTTGCAAACTTTCTAAATACCAAAGACACCCCCCAAATCAAGAGATTCAATCAACACCCATACCATGTTATGCAGGAGAAATAATCCACATAGACCTTTACTCGACTCAAAACAAAATCATCTTAACGGCAATAGACAAATTTTCAAAACTGCTACGCACAAATAAAGTTAGTGAATTCAAAAGCAGCGGAACATTTAAAGGTACCACTACGGGAGTTATTGGTAGCCTTTGGCGCGACAAAAACAGTAGTAATGGACAATGAAAAATCGTTAAATTCCGCTTCGATAAAATTCCTTTTGAACGATAAACTGGGTATAAATGTACACACAACACCACCGTATACTTCGTCTAGCAATGGTCAGGTAGAAAGATTCCATTCCACATTCACGGAATTAATGAGATGCCTAAAGATTGAGCATCCGGAATTAGAATTTGAAGACCTAATATTCAGAGCAGTAGATGAATACAATAGGACTATTCACAGTACAACTAACAAAAAACCGATAGAAACTTTTTTTGCTGTAGAATTGATTGGAAAGAGAAAAAACCTCAAAGAGAATTTCAGACAAACAACTTGCAGATTTACAATACCATAACCAAAACAAAGAACCCATAAAAAATTATGACCCAGGAGAAATAATTTACGTCAAAATCAATAAGAGATTGGGTTCTAAATTAACATCAAGATATAAAAAAGAAAAAGTAGCTGAAGATTTGAATATAAAAGTTAAAACATTGTCAGGCAGGATAGTACATAAGAACCAGTTGAAATACTGACCAATATCCATCTTCGACAGTTTAATATTAATACCCGTCTGTTGGGGACATACGACTATCTTGGATTACTCAAAATCGAGAGTAGTAATGCTGGAAACTGGGATGGCAGCGTTCAAAATTATACACGTTGTAGAAGTAGAAAAGTATCAACAGGCATTGTCGGTGTTAAAAGAGGTCGTACGAAATTCAACGAAAACAAACCCGTATTACCCTTTCCTTATTTACGAAATAACCCGAATTGAAAATGAGATCAAAAGATTAAAGCCTATAAAGTTCAGAGTTAAACGCTCTCTTGACATACTTGGAACAGCGTGGAAGTGGCTCGCGGGTACCCCAGATCACCAGGATCACAAAATTGTAATCGACAAAATCAATGAACAGCTCAAAAATAATAACAAACAAGTAGTAATCAATAAACTAGTAGAAAATAAGATAAACGTTTGAATTAAGATAACTAACACCTTATTACAAGTTAAGACCAGATATGCTTCACCATCACAATCACACTCACACTACACCCATAGAGAACATTCAAGAGTTATCATAATGAGCATCGACGTAACGAGCATCGGCATGATCATAGAAGGCACCGCCAAGAATGTCACCCGATAACCCTGCAACACACAATCGTCTTCACACAATCGCCAGACTAAACATTCCTAGGGTAATGGTGTCAAATTCGGTACATCAGACGGCAAGCCGCCCAATCCCATAAATCAATTCGGCAATAAGCATCATGTTCGGTGCACCAGCCATCACGTCGCCCAAATCAATTTCATGATAAACAGATTCCACGCTCGCGTTGGACCATTGGACTCAACAAGCGTCGCTGTCACCATCGACGTCCAAAATCAGAGGCTTCACTCAAACATAATCGATCTACACAATTCAGTCTTTAATCCTAGTACAAACTTGTCACTTCGTTAGAGCTCCGCGATCTTAGCTCAGTCCAGTAGTCACAAAGTCTTCCATTAAAAAGATAGATTTCAAATGTGTACTCAATATTAAATAAATTCAAATAAAACTTTATTTTTTTTATGCGACTAACTAAGATTGTGTTTAATTGGCGCCCGAGCAGGGACCCCGCGTTTAAAAGTTGATCAAGTGAAGTAAACGGCAATTGTGATAAGTGTTAATCAAAGTAAACGCAAATAAATACGCCTTTAGAACGATAACCGAAATATACGCAGTGCCAACAAAACTTCGCTGAGGTCAGACGGGGTTATAACAAAAACTGATCGCTGCATTCCTCTAGTATCCGTTCGGAGGAAAAATTGGTACAACAAGTGTCTGGATTCGGAGCGTTAGTACCTCAACGTGGGAAAAGCAATTACCCCTACCAACCAACCAATACAAGCACCGAAATGAAAATTATTCTAATGTAAATTAAGTTAAAAGTTAAGAAAAACTAAAACGAAGAAAAGAAAGAAATAATATTTAAGAGAAAAATCAAAACCAGAAACGAATTAGCATCATAAGAAACGGAAAAACTAACTAACATTTATAATAATTACCTCTACTAACAAAATTTTTTTTAAACCAAAAGCCATTTCCATTCAAAATTTTTTTTCTAAACGGTATCGCGTCGCGAACAAATTTTCTTGTCTTTCGAATAATTATTCGACGCGTAGTGCAAGCGTTTGTTTTTTTTGAAGTGAATTAATCTCTTTTGAAATCGAAAATGCCTGAAAACGACAGTTGGGTAAAAGCCGCAGTCCTTCAACCAGGAGGTCGCCCTACGACAGAGTCGCAGAGTGCGTCAACCTCAGCTGCCGCGAACAGAAATATAGAGGCTATATCCATACAAGGTTTAGATGCAGCCGTTGATAGTCTTTTAGCAGCAAGAATGGGGTTGTTTGTGGCGGGGCGGAAGGACCCGATATAGTAGCAAGTGGTTGGCGGGTGCCAATATCTTCAGGGTCTCGTACGTGAGTAGAATGATTAAAACGCGCGAAAACTTCGTTTTAATTCTATGTTTGATTTATTTAATTCACAAGATATACCGACACACACACGAAATGGTTCGGTTGGAAAAAAGTGACAAATCGCAAAGTATAATATACAGGAGGTGAACGGGTGTTCGGGTGAAAATCTCGATTCAGTATAATGGCGATGCCCATTGGAAAAAACCCAGTCACCCCTCCTGGTGTGACCGTAGATGCCGAGGATCAAAAAACCCTCCTCACTCTTCACTGCTCTTCGCCGCTCACTGCTGTTCACCCGGTGGCGTGAACATACCGCCCCCCTTGCAACATGTTGCAATTGCCACCCTGGACATATAAAGGATGGGGGACGGCAACGTTCTGGAGCGCCTAGATCCCACAGGAGCCGGAGACGACCCATCCGAACATGGTGCTCTGGGCTGCGGGAGTACCGCTATGACCGGGCACACAGCCTGGTTGGATGACCTCAGGATAGAGGTCTGCCCCGAGTACCACGGACACCGACGCCGGCCGATAGAAATAGGGGTCGGCCAGGATCAGGGTGGCGAACTTCTCCCGAACCGGCGCCGCCACTTCCCGGATGGGAGTGCGAATGAGCAAGTCCTCTTCGACCCGGAATATAACGTTCCGTCGGAACGTCTCGTCGGACCTCGACTCGAGGACGGCCGTACAGGCGTGGTCGACCCCGACCTTGGTTACAGCTAACCCCAGGGACCGGGCAAAGGAGCGATTGATGCGGCTCTCAGCCGCACACGCATCGAGAAGGACGCGGGTCTCGAAGGATTTCGAGCCATTGCCCAACCGGAGAACTGCGGTTGGCAGGACAGTCGTCGTCCTGGCGTGGAGTAGGGAGGATAGAGAGATTTCGGGTGCGCCTTCTGGGGAAGCGGAGCGGTCGGACGATGATCGGGAACAGGGTTGTAGCGGGGTGCAGCACGCCCGGAGGGGGTGATTGGCTGCGACGCCGGGCGGAGGCACGTTGTCTCGGCGGTTGGTCGGCCATGTGGAGCAGGGTATGGTGCCTTTGCCCGCATCGTCGGCAACCATGGCGAGTCCGGCACGCGTCGGATGAATGCTCGTGTGCCAAGCAATTGGGACAATACTTGTTGATCAGCACCGCCCGGAGCCGTTTTTCCCCTCGGAGGTTCAGGAAGCGCTGACACTGCCGGAGTGCATGAACCCCCCGACAGACCCGGCATCGGTACACGTTCATGCCCTGCGGAGCAGCTCGTTTGCTGCGGTGGTGCGGCAGACGTGTGGGGGCCATGTCGCTATGAAGGGGCGAGCTGAACGAACTGTAACGAAAGAAATTACGTAGGGGGGAGTGGATTAGTCTATGCGCGGGAACGAACAACATGCACGGAGACGAGGACAATCGGAGGGAACATAGAGGGATTGGGAGTCACGATAAGGTTTTAGGCTCAGGACTCCTGCTGTCTTGCAACAGAATAAGCTTCGCTACGGGTCTTCGGATAGACCCACGCGCGGTGGTGACATCAGCCACTCGGACGAGACCGTCAGCCCCGGGCAGAGTGCGCTCAATTCGCCCTAAGCGCCACTCGTTGGAGGGAAGATGATCTTCGGACACGATCACGAGGTCGCCGGTCTGGATGCTGCGAGTCGGTGATTTCCACTTGTTCCGTTTGTGAAGCTCCTTGAGGTACTCACTCTTCCAGCGGCGGCAGAAAGCCTGCTGGATTGCCTTCAGTCGCTGCCATCGGTTGATCAGTGACATAGGCTCGACCAGAATTTCCGGTTCCGCAATGGATAAGAGCGGTCCTCCAATCAGGAAATGTCCCGGGCTTAGGGCCAGCAGGTCCTCTGGATCCTCGCTCATGGGAGAGATTGGCCTGGAGTTTAGGCACGCTTCGATCCTACACAGGAGAGTGGAAAGTTCCTCGAAGGTGTATTTGACAGTGGACGAGGACTTGTAAAACAGGGTCTTAAAACTTTTGACCCCTGCTTCCCACAGTCCTCCCATATGGGGAGCGCTTGGCGGAATGAACTGCCAGGATAAAATGTGCTGGGGAATGCCTTCATTATATCAAGCTTGGTGGCGTTCAGGAAATCTTGTTCGAGCGCCTTTGAGGCCCCTACGAAGGTTTTGCCATTGTCGGAGTAAATGCGCTGTGGGCATTGTCTCCGTGCGACAAACCGAGAGAAGGCTGCAAGAAATCTTTCAGTGGTGAGGTCGGAGGTAGCCTCGAGATGGATTGCCTTCGTGCTGAAACACACAAAGACGCAGACATAACCCTTAGTTATGAGACACGCACGCCCGGTGTAATTTTTGATCTCGAACGGCCCTGCGAAATCAATGCCCGTGTGGGTGAAGGGCCTGGAGTACGTGATGCGTTCTCGAGGGAGATCACCCATCATCTGGGTCTGTAGTCGTCGACGATGAACGATGCAGACTTTGCACCCCTTGAGGTGGGACTTCACCATGTTCTTGATCCGTGGGATCCAGAATTTGGTGCGCAGATACCGCACCATCAGTTGATTGCCGCCATGCAACGTGATGCGGTGGGCGAATTCGACAAGCAGGCGAGTGAAATGAGTACTATAGGGGAGGAGAATAGGGTGACGTTCATCATATCGGAGGGACTCAGCGGCCCGGAGTCGTCCGCAGGAGCGGAGTAACCCATGCTGGTCGAGAAATGGATTCAGATTGAGTAGCGTGCTGGATGATGGCAGGGGTCGCCCTTCCCCAGGGCCCGTATCTCCGCGAGGTATTCCCGACGCTGAGAGGTCCGAATCAAGGCGCGCTCGGCGGAGAGAAGTTCGTCATTGGTGAGGTGAACCGTGGAAGGCGTCGAAATCCTTTTGGTGGCGAAGCGTAGGATGTACGCGATGACTCGTAATGCCCTACCATAATCCGAGAACCGTTCGCTGACGTCCTCGAGTAGGGTGGTCGCGGTGGTGTGGCACTGGACTCGTTGCTCCAGCTGGGTGTCTGGGAGTTCGTTATGGGGAGTTGGCCAATACTCGGGGGCTCGCTGGAGCCAGTCCGGCCCATGCCACCAGAGTCTGCTGGCCGCTAACTCGGCCGCGGAGACCCCACGGCTCGCCAGATCAGCGGGGTTGTCCTCGGAGCGCACATGTGACCAGCTTTGGCCACTGGTGCTTTTGGAGATGCTGGATACCCGATTGGCCACGAAGGTGGACCAACTGCACGGGGGTTTATTGAGCCAAGCCAACACGATGGTAGAGTCGGTCCAAAACTGGGAGGTTGCAGGTGGGATTGGGAGTTCAGGAACGATCGACGCCCAGAGATCGGCTAGCAAAACCGCTCCGCACAACTCCAGCCGAGGCAGCGAGACTGTTTTGACTGGAGCTACACGGGTCTTAGCCGTTAATAAATGGACGTCTACTTGATCGCCGCACCGAACCCGCACATATAGGGCTGCTCCATACGCCTTCTGTGACGCGTCACAGAAGCCATGAAGCTCCCACGAGAGCTTATCGCTGGTGTTTAGCCAACGGGGAATGCGGAGTCGACTGAGGCCTGGCTAATCCTGCAGGAATTCGTGCCATTGCTGCAGCAGGAGAGGCGGCAGAACATCATCCCAGCCCAGTTCGGTAAGCCAGATTTGTTGCATGAATATCTTCGCTCGGATGACAAATGGGGCTAGCCAACCAGCGGGGTCAAAGAGTTTAGCGATATGGGACAGAACCTGCCTCTTGGTGATCGACTCCTTCAAGGGGGGTCCGCTACGGTGAAGAAGAAGACGTCTTCGGCAGCTTGCCAGCGGATGCCTAAGGTTTTTGCAGTGCTCGCGTCTTCCAGCTCGAGAAAGTCCTCTCGCAGCAGGTGCTCTCTCGGAATGGCTTGAAGTACATCCTTCTTATTGGAAGTCCACTTCCGAAGCGGGAAGCCGGCAGATTGGAGGGTCGCTTGAAGCTCTCGTATGGCGAGACGGGCGTCGGCTTCAGTGTGAGCGCCGGCAAGGACATCATCAACATACATGTAGTTCCGAAGGATTTCGCTCGCCTGAGGATACATCGCTTGCACGTCTTGTGCCAGTTGTAAAAGGACTCGGATCGCCAAGAATGGCGCGCAGTTAACCCCAAACGTGACAGTTTGTAACTCATAATCCTGAATATTGCCGCAGCGGTTTCGGTAGAGGATTCGCTGAAAGGGGGTATGCCTGGGGTCGACTCGGATTTGTCGATACATCTGCGTTATGTCGGCGTTGAAAACGAATTGAAAGAACCGCCATTTCAGTACCTGAAGCGTGAGGTCGGCCTGAAGAGTGGGGCCGGTGTGCAAGACATCGTTGAGGCTGACGCCTTGTGTGGAGGGGCTCGACGCGTTAAATACCACGCGTACCTTAGTGGTGGTGCTATCGGGCTTAAACACCGCGTGATGGGGGAGATAGAAGTTTTTCCCATCTTGAGGAGGCGTCACCCGAATCATGTGACCTAATTCCTCGTACTCTTGAATAATGGCATCGTACTGCGTTTTTAGGACGGGATCCTTGAGAAGGCGTGCTTCATTCCGCAGGAATTGAGCCAGCGCGATCGGTCTTGAGTGGCCCAAGTCAACGCTATTCGGACCTTTGAACGGTAGGGACACAACATATCGACCGTCCTTTCCTCTTTGGGTGGTCTCCTGGAAGTTCCGCTCGCAGAATACGTCATCCTCCTTTTCCGGTTTTGCGGGAAGGTCTTCCACCTCCCAAAACTTGGTGAGGAGTACATCAAGTTTTGCTTCTGGCCTAACTCGCGTCTGTGCCGCGAAAACTGATCGAGACACTGGAGGGTCAGGCATGATAGCTCCACACAGAACCCATCCAAAGATGGTTTCTAGCCCGACGAACTCACCAATATCCTTTTTGATCCGTTCTTCGAGGATGTGGGGAAACAGGTCAACACCGATAATCATGTCAATAGGCGCGGGCTTGTTGTAGTACGGGTCAGCCAGGGGGCGATCGAGGCACTGCGTCGGAACCGTATTAAGGAATGGAGCTGTTGGAATGGCCCCTGACAATTTGGATACGACCAGGGCGGAGACCTCGATCTTGTTCAGTCTGTCACACGGGGGAGACAGCATTAGCAGACACACCTTGTCGGCGCAGCCTCCATCACTCTGGCCCATGCCAGTAACCGCAGCGTCTACTGGGTAGAAGGGGGGCTGGACCATGCTGAAGACACGCTCGGAGAGAAAAGTTGAATCGGCCCCAGAGTCGATCAACGCCCGAATATGGTGATCCACACCACGATGGTGCAGAGTGACAATCGCAGTGCCTAAAAGGCCTCTGCCTGGGGTAGATGCAAAATAACTTTGAGCATTTGTGAGCTGGTTGCTCGTGGACGGACCCTCTGTGGCGCTGGATGGTGGGACTTGCGCAGCGGACGGCGAGGACACGGACACATCACTAGGATGCAACAGCGTATGATGACGTTCCTTGCAGGTATGGCAATTATGCGCACTGGAGCAGCCCTTCACTTGATGACCGCGGGCAAAACAGTTCAGACAAAGTCCCTGCTGTCTAATGGTTTCCAGCCGCCTGTGAACAGGCATATCAAGAAAACTCGGGCAGAGCCGTATAGGGTGATTCTCCCGATGGCACAGCTTACAAGAAGCCGGTTTGAGCTGGGCTTTCGCGGGGAACGCTTGGACCTTCATCGTTGCAGAGGATTTGCGGGGGCCAAAGGGGATGGCTTGCACACTCCGATAATCTGCGACCCTGAGGGAGGCTGGACGAAGACGGACGGGATCTTGGGGATTCGCTGCGGCTGCGAACAGACGAGAACTTGCGCGAAATATCCGTACGCTTCACGGTCGCCGGAGTTATCGGAGGCCGAACCTTCTCCGGAGTTGAAGAGGGAGACGAAAGACCGTTAGACTTCGGCGCAGTCTTGGACGGCTCCGTGGACATACTCAGGGGACGACCTTACCGTCGAACACCGAGTTTGTGGGTTTTGAGAAAATGAGGAAATGAGGAAAATTTGGGGAAATGAGAAGTGGACTGTATGAGGACGCAAGAGCTTTCTCACTGTGCACCGCAGGATTGCGGGAGAATTATCTCGAGTGCGGCTCGGAAACGGAGCCCTTTTAATGGGGATAGATGCGGAACAATATACGAACGCACGAGTGCGGATCAAAACTTGCACGTAGACAAAGCTAAATGATTACAAAACAAGTTTGTATGGATTCGTAAGTAACGCTGGGAGTACGTATAAAACAAAACACGGAGGAAATATATAAATAAAGATGTATAGGATAAAAGAAAATACGTTTTCGTATAAATCTGGATCTGGATATATATATGTGCGCACAATACTGGCCGGAAAAAATTATATATATAATTTATAAATATGGACGGATGTATAAATATGGGCCCGATAGTGCTGGAAAAAATATATATATGTATTTATTTATAAATATGGGCGGATATATATATGAGCGCAAAAGGCTGGCCGGAAGAAATATATTTATAATTTTTGAATATGAATGGATATATAAATATGGGCCCGATAGTGCTGGAAAAAATATATATATGTATTTATTTATAAATATGGGCGGATATATATATGAGCGCAAAAGGCTGGCCGGAAGAAATATATTTATAATTTTTGAATATGAATGGATATATAAATATGGGCCCGATAGTGCTGGAAAAAATATATATATGTATTTATTTATAAATATGGGCGGATATATATATGAGCGCAAAAGGCTGGCCGGAAAAAATATATTTATAATTTTTGAATATGAATGGATATATAAATATGGGCCCGATAGTGCTGGAAAAAATATATATATGTATTTATTTATAAATATGGGCGGATATATATATGAGCGCAAAAGGCTGGCCGGAAAAAATATATTTATAATTTTTGAATATGAATGGATATATAAATATGGGCCCGATAGTGCTGGAAAAAATATATATGTATTTATTTATAAATATGGGCGGATATATATATGTGCGCAAAATACTGGCCGGAAAAAAATATATTTATAATTTTTGAATATGAATGGATATATAAATATGGGCCCGATAGTGCTGGAAAAAATATATATGTATTTATTTATAAATATGGGCGGATATATATATGTGCGCAAAATACTGGCCGGAGAAAATTATATATATATATAATTTATGAATATGGACGGATATATAAATGTGGGCACGATAGTGCTGGAAAAATATATATGTATTTAGTTATAAATATGGGCGGATATAATTAGGCGAAAAAAAGGGAATCGGAAATAATGTGATTTGAACTTGGCGCGCTTGAGCCGCCTATCGATATCACGACTCGACTCACGTGTCACCACTACTCCGAAAACAGCTGTCGGCCGTTGTTTATATTTTGATGTTGTTGTTTAATTATGTTAATAATAATTTTTTTTGTGTTTTTTGTCTGTGGCGCTGGATGGTGGGACTTGCGCAGCGGACGGCGAGGACACGGACACATCACTAGGATGCAACAGCGTATGATGACGTTCCTTGCAGGTATGGCAATTATGCGCACTGGAGCAGCCCTTCACTTGATGACCGCGGGCAAAACAGTTCAGACAAAGTCCCTGCTGTCTAATGGTTTCCAGCCGCCTGTGAACAGGCATATCAAGAAAACTCGGGCAGAGCCGTATAGGGTGATTCTCCCGATGGCACAGCTTACAAGAAGCCGGTTTGAGCTGGGCTTTCGCGGGGAACGCTTGGACCTTCATCGTTGCAGAGGATTTGCGGGGGCCAAAGGGGATGGCTTGCACACTTGGGCCCGACTTATGTTCTTCGGTGGCATCCAGGACACGATACCGATCGGTAAGAAATTGGTTCAAATCGGACCAATTTGAGACGACAGTCTTATTTGGCACTGATTGCTCCCACAGGAGGATCGTGGCCTTCGGCAATTTTCTAGTGCAGATGGCGATAAGTAAGACATCCCAATTCTCCGTACTAACACCCGAACGCTCAAGCGCGGTAAGACCCCCTTGAAACGCAGTCTGCAGCTCTCGCAAGGATTTGCCCGACTCTTGTGCCACCGCGGGAATCTGAAGGAGTTGTCTGGCTTGAGTCATGACAAGCAGACGGCTATTTTCGTACCATGCGGTGAGGTTCTCCCACGCGGCCTGGAAACCCTCATTCGTCAGGGGGGACTTAGCTACGATGGTTCTCGCTTCCCCTCGCGTCTTGGTGTTCAGGTGATAGAGCTTCACCACTTGTGACAAGTACGGGTTGGCGATATAAATGGCAGCGAACAAATCGCGGAATGTGGGCCATGCTAGGCTGTCGCCATCAAATGTCTCCACCTCACACGGAGGAACTCTATGCCCCGCCGGCCTCGACGGAGCGGTGGGCTGACGCATAAGACTCGTCATCTGTGCCGAGAGCTGTTCTATGCGTTCTCCAAACAACGTCCCGCATCGCACATACGCCGCATAAGCGTATTCGTGCTTCGCCTTGATGCGGCTTATGTTTGCCAAGCTTTCCTCGTCGGTTTGGACTGTCAAGGCCTTGTGACAACGGGAGTGTTCCATCTCGACAGTTGACCACAGCGATTTGAGCTGCTCTAAGTGCATTTTAATGGAAAACAAGGGCACTTCAGAAGTTAGAGCTTCACTCTCCCGAGCTTCGAACAGAGTCAATGCGTCGCACGCCAGAATGAAATCGGAGAGGGACATTCTGGAGTGTTCTCTGCGCTGTTGTGATACGGATCGGGTGACGGGAGCGTCAGAACAGTGCGTCACAACAACGTGCGGGATCTGGGTCTGGGTTGAAAGCTTGGAACGACCTTTGTGTTCACTCGAGTCTTTAACCGATAATCTGCGACCCTGAGGGAGGCTGGACGAAGACGGACGGGATCTTGGGATTCGCTGCGGCTGCGAACAGACGAGAACTTGCGCGAAATATCCGTACGCTTCACGGTCGCCGGAGTTATCGGAGGCCGAACCTTCTCCGGAGTTGAAGAGGGAGACGAAAGACCGTTAGACTTCGGCGCAGTCTTGGACGGCTCCGTGGACATACTCAGGGGACGACCTTACCGTCGAACACCGAGTTTGTGGGTTTTGAGAAAATAAGGAAATGAGGAAAATTTGAGGAAATGAGAAGTGGACTGTATGAGGACGCAAGAGCTTTCTCACTGTGCACCGCAGGATTGCGGGAGAATTATCTCGCGTGCGGCTCGGAAACGGAGCCCTTTTAATGGGGATAGATGCGGAACAATATACGAACGCACGAGTGCGGATCAAAACTTGCACGTAGACAAAGCTAAATGATTACAAAACAAGTTTGTATGGATTCGTAAGTAACGCTGGGAGTACGTATAAAACAAAACACGGAGGAAATATATAAATAAAGATGTATAGGATAAAAGAAAATACGTTTTCGTATAAATCTGGATCTGGATATATATATGTGCGCACAATACTGGCCGGAAAAAATTATATATATAATTTATAAATATGGACGGATGTATAAATATGGGCCCGATAGTGCTGGAAAAAATATATATATGTATTTATTTATAAATATGGGCGGATATATATATGAGCGCAAAAGGCTGGCCGGAAGAAATATATTTATAATTTTTGAATATGAATGGATATATAAATATGGGCCCGATAGTGCTGGAAAAAATATATATATGTATTTATTTATAAATATGGGCGGATATATATATGAGCGCAAAAGGCTGGCCGGAAGAAATATATTTATAATTTTTGAATATGAATGGATATATAAATATGGGCCCGATAGTGCTGGAAAAAATATATATATGTATTTATTTATAAATATGGGCGGATATATATATGAGCGCAAAAGGCTGGCCGGAAAAAATGTATTTATAATTTTTGAATATGAATGGATATATAAATATGGGCCCGATAGTGCTGGAAAAAATATATATGTATTTATTTATAAATATGGGCGGATATATATATGTGCGCAAAATACTGGCCGGAAAAAAATATATTTATAATTTTTGAATATGAATGGATATATAAATATGGGCCCGATAGTGCTGGAAAAATATATATGTATTTAGTTATAAATATGGGCGGATATATAATTAGGCGAAAAAAAGGGAATCGGAAATAATGTGATTTGAACTTGGCGCGCTTGAGCCGCCTATCGATATCACGACTCCGAAAACAGCTGTCGGCCGTTGTTTATATTTTGATGTTGTTGTTTAATTATGTTAATAATAATTTTTTTTTTTGTGGTTGTGCAAAAAAAGAGAAAACCAATAACAAAAGAACGCTTTTACACACCGCGAGTGTTGTGCGCGAAGGCAAACAAAACAAACGATCAATGCATGTGGACAAATGCTTGATCTAGTATGTATGTACGTACATGCATAAGTACACAGGTGAGTATATAGATATGTGTGCACACGCGTTGTTCACAACAAAAATAACGTAAGTAATTGTCATTTAATTGGAGGTGGGGTAGTGTTAAATCAATGCGCGACACCGAAATGGATTATGTGTTGTGGATATGTACATATGTGCAATGTATGACTATGTAAGTATGTATGTACATATGTAAGCAAGTGCACCGGTTTCCAAAGACGCGCGTGGGGAATTAATTTCGCACCTAATTTGAACGCGCAAGAAATCGCGGTGCATACGTTAAGTGCTATTAAAAAAAACAATATTTTTTGGCCTTTTGTGTTGTGGTAAATGTGTGAAGGGATTATATGTACATGGATATGTACATATGCGCGTACATCAAGAGATGACGATGTGTGTATGTACGTAGATACGCGCGTGCGGAAATTAGTTTGGCATTAAAAATAATTATTTCAACACATAAGAAAACGCGGTGAACACTTGGATTATTATTTTTTTTCTATTTTTTTTATAACACTTTAATATTTTTTTTGTTTTTTAACCCTTTACGCGGACTTGGCAAACAGCTGTGGAAATTACATGTACATGTGAATGCATATGTAAAAGCGGTGGATTTGGACAAGTGCGGGAAAAAATGTAAATAAAGAAATGGAAATGTAATGGAAAACGAGAACGTTGGACAAACACGCTAAGGATTAGGAACTACCATGGACCCTTGGAACAGGTCAGGTATGTACATACAATATGTAAAAGTGTGTAGGTCGCTATGGAGAAGCGGGAAAACCTCACACTTTTATTAGTATGTAGGGGCAAATGAAACGAATAATGAAATTTTGTACTTATCAGGAATTCCGCCGATGCAAGCTGGAGGAGCGGAAGGATATCCGGCTCGAAGGACCAATGTTTGTGGCGGGGCGGAAGGACCCAATATAGTAGCAAGTGGTTGGCGGGTGCCAATATCTTCAGGGTCTCGTACGTGAGTAGAATGATTAAAACGCGCGAAAACTTCGTTTTAATTCTATGTTTGATTTATTTAATTCACAAGATATACCGACACACACACGAAATGGTTCGGTTGGAAAAAAGTGACAAATCGCAAAGTATAATATACAGGAGGTGAACGGGTGTTCGGGTGAAAATCTCGATTCAGTATAATGGCGATGCCCATTGGAAAAAACCCAGTCACCCCTCCTGGTGTGACCGTAGATGCCGAGGATCAAAAAACCTTCCTCACTCTTCACTGCTCTTCGCCGCTCACTGCTGTTCACCCGGTGGCGTGAACAGGGTCTTATATCGAACAAATGAAGCTGGCCCAGCCAGTAACCTCAGAATACAGAGACTTAACTCTAAATTTACAAGATAATTGGAATGAGGTAGATAAAGTTCCAGATTTAGTGAAATGTCTAAAAGAATTCTCTGGTAATCCAGCAGAATTTACAACTTGGTTCGCTTCAACCTCCCGCGTAATGGATGCCTTTGCTCCTTTGCAAGGAACGCCAAAATACTTCGCGATTTTACTAACGGTTAGAGATAAAATTACGGGACATGCGAACATAGTACTAAAGGTGAATAACACCGCGTTACATTGGGAGGCAATCTCGAAATGCCTTCTAGAGGAATATTCAGACAGACGAGACTTGGGAACACTAGAATATCAATTGTTTTCTATGAGTCAGAGGAATAGCACAATCCACGAGTTTTACCTTGCAGTGAACCATCAGATGTCCTTAATTATCAGCCAAATGAAAAACATGGGACACGGTCCTGAGGTCATGGCAATCTTGTCAAAACAGATAAGGGACAGAGCCCTAGATACCTTCATTAGGGGCCTGAACGGTGATCTATCGGATAGAATAAGTCTAGCGCAACCACTTAACTTGAAACATGCGTTGCAGATGATAGAAGACTTAACCAATAAGCACACTAAAAACTCGATCGGCTCAGGTTATCAGCACCCTCGTCCAAACCTAACACACAAAATAGGACAATACACCAGAATTAACGTCCCCCCACAGTGGTCATACCCTCCGGTACTTCCCCCTAAACCATACAACAATATGAACTGGTACAACCCCAGGCAGACTCAAAATACTTTCGCACCCCAAACCAATTTCCCACAGAATCATGGTATTCACCAAAATATCCCCTTCCGTAACAGTAACCAAACCTTCTTTAACGCACCACCTAGACCTCTCGCCCCAAAGCCTCAACCCAAGCCTACACCTATGGAAGTGGACGTTCCATAATGACTAAAAACGTGAACTACATGAATAGACCAAACATAAATCCTACACAACCAGTTTTATTAAAGAGAGTAAATCCATTTAATACGAATCTCCCAAACAAAGTCCAAAGACAGTTCCACATCGGAGCCGAGGTACAGGACGGGCAATACAGTGCCCCACCACCAGAAGACTTTCAAGTCAATGTAACCGAAGCTCAGTTGTCCGGATACCAAGAACAGGAAGACTATTTTCAAACAGTCCCATACTCACAAATTTCGGAGTATGAACAACAACAAGAATACCCCACCACTAAAGGTGGTATGTCCGAATTAAGGCCGCAAGATAGAGAAACAACACAACCTACAGTACATCCTTACCCACAAGTCGAGGATACGGTTAATTTTTTAGGATGAAGTGTTCCTCTTTGCCGTACTTTGTAGTCCGGGACAAAGACGGAACAGCATACAATTTCTTAATAGATACCGGTTCAAATAAAAACTATATCCAACCCGAGATAGCCAAGAACATAAAGCCAAATGAGCGTAAATTCTACGCGAATACTGTAAGTGGACGCATCCTGATTACGGAGCATGTCCACCTGGGTCTCTTTAACGAACCTAACAAACCTATAATTTTTTTTCTACTCCCAAATTTAAAATCGTTTCATGGAATTCTAGGCAATGACACACTAAAAGAATTAAATGCCATTATAGATGTAGGAAAAGATTTGTTACAAGTCAACAACTCTCATGTTGTTAAAGTGAGACAGATGCGAGCTCAGCAGGTCCACAAGATCAACTCAGATCAATTATCGGGTCATCAAAAGTTAAAGCTAGAAGCACTCCAAGAGGAATACAAATCGTTATTTGCAAGTCCGGACATGAGGTTGACTTATGCTACTAATGTCCAAGGTGAAATTCGAACATCGTCAGACACTCCAGTCTACTCAAAACACTACCCGTACCCAGCCTCCTTGAAGGAAGTAGTCGAAGAGCAAATCCAAGAACTATTAAAAGATGGTATAATACGACCCTCACGGTCGCCCTATGGCTCTCCTGTATGGATCGTCCCAAAAAAAAGCGACAGTTCGGGAAAAAAGAAATACAGGATGGTCATCGACTACAGAAAATTAAATTCAGTCACCAGAAATTGGAGAAATGATTGCTCAATTGGGCAACAACAAATACTTCTGCGTCCTTGACTTAAAGAGTGGATTTCATCAGATCGCTTTAAAAGAATCCGACATAGAAAAATCTGCATTTTTTATAAACGGAGGAAAATATGAATTCGCCAGACTCCCTTTCGGGTTAAAAAATTCCCCAGCTATATTCCAAAGAGCTCTCGACGATATTTTAAGAAAACATATAGGGAAAATATGCTACGTTTACATCGACGACATCATAATATTCAGCAAAACAGAGGAGGAACATTTTAGCCATCTGGCCCAGGTATTCTCTACCTTAGCAGAAGCAAACATGAAAGTGCAAGTCGACAAGTGTAAATTTTGAAAACATAGCGTTGATTTCCTAGGAGTAGTAATATCGAGCGAAGGCGTTAAAACCAACCCAGAAAAGGTACAAGCTATAAAAAATTTCACTACACCAAGAAACTTGAAGCAACTGAGATGCTTCTTGGTCTTAGCTAGTTATTATAGGCGGTTTATTAAGGATTTCGCGAAGCTAGCAAGACCCCTCACAAATCTACTGCGTGGCGAACACGGGAGAACGAAAAAGAATGTCTCCAACAAAATCGAAATTCGTTTTGGCAAGGAAGAATTGGACTCTTTTGGAAAGGTTAAGAATGCACTAGTTTCACAGGATGTATTACTAGCATACCCCGATTTCAGTAAAGAATTTCATCTGACCACGGATGCCTCAAATATAGCGATAGGTGCCTCACTAGAACAAAATGGCAGACCGATCACATTCATATCCAGAGCATTGTCTAAGACAGAGGAAAATTACGCTACGAATGAAAGAGAAATGCTAGCCATAGTATGGGCCTTAGAAAAATTGAGAATGTACCTTTATGGGAAATCAAAAGTGACCATTTATGGAGACCATCAACCGCTTACCTATGCGCTTAGTCCTAAAAACAACAACACGAAGCTAAAAAAATGGAAGAGTTACCTAGAAGAATTCAACTACGAGTTGAAGTATAAACCGGGTAGCTCAAATGTAGTAGCAGACGCACTTTCGAGAAATCCTACCAGCATAAATGCCAGTAGTACGTCAGCAGCTACTATGCATAGTGATGAAAGCTCAGGGCACGAACTAGTACCGACTATGGACATTCCTATCAATGTATTTAAAAATCAGTTAATACTTCTCACAGGCGAAAACGAAAACACGACATTAGAGTTACCATTTCCCACCTATCACAGACACACGGTAGTTCGAAGAAACTATTCGGAAAGTGATCTCGTAGAAATCCTAAAAGCAAAATTAGATCCTAGGATAGTGAATGGTATTTTCACTTCAGAAAGTATCATGGGAAAAATTCAGCTGATATTTCCAGAACATTTTAGGAATTATAAAGCTAGGTTTACGCAGATCCAAACTACGGATGTCCACGAGAATAGTGAGCAGCAGGAAATCATAAGCAAAGAACATACTAGAGCCCATAGAAACGCAATAGAAAACAAAAAACAGATTTTATCTAAAGTTTTTTTTCCAGGAATGAGGAAAAAATAGAAGCAATAGTAAAAGCATGCCAAACTTGCAAACTTTCTAAATACCAAAGACACCCCCCAAATCAAGAGATTCAATCAACACCCATACCATGTTATCCAGGAGAAATAATCCACATAGACCTTTACTCCACTCAAAACAAAATCATCTTAACGGCAATAGACAAATTTTCAAAATACGCACAAATAAAGTTAGTGAATTCAAAAGCAGCGGAACATTTAAAGGTACCACTACGGGAGTTATTGGTAGCCTTTGGCGCGACAAAAACAGTAGTAATGGACAATGAAAAATCGTTAAATTCCGCTTCGATAAAATTCCTTTTGAACGATAAACTGGGTATAAATGTACACACAACACCACCGTATACTTCATCTAGCAATGGTCGGGTAGAAAGATTCCATTCCACATTCACGGAATTAATGAGATGCCTAAAGATTGAGCATCCGGAATTAGAATTTGAAGACCTAATATTCAGAGCAGTAGATGAATACAATATGACTATTCACAGTACAACTAACAAAAAACCGATAGAAACTTTTTTTGCTTTAGAATTGACACACTCTCCAGAAAAGCTAGCATTGGAAAGAGAAAAAACCTCAAAGAGAATTTCAGACAAACAACTTGCAGATTTACAATACCATAACCAAAACAAAGAACCCATAAAAATTTATGACCCAGGAGAAATAATTTACGTCAAAATCAATAAGAGATTGGGTTCTAAATTAACATCAAGATATAAAAAAGAAAAAGTAGCTGAAGATTTGAATACAAAAGTTAAAACATTGTCAGGCAGGATAGTACATAAGAACCAGTTGAAATACTGACCAATATCCATCTTCGACAGGTTAATATTGATACCCGTCTGTTGGGGACATACGACATACTTGGACATACTTGGATTACTCAAAATCGAGAGTAGTAATGCTGGAAACTGAGATGGCAGCGAGGCAGAATGGAACGTTCAAAATTATACACGTTGTAGAAGTAGAAAAGTATCAACAGGCATTGTCGGTGTTAAAAGAGGTCGTACGAAATTCAACGAAAACAAACCCGTATTACCCTTTCCTTATTTACGAAATAACCCGAATTGAAAATGAGATCAAAAGATTAAAGCCTATAAAGTTCAGAGTTAAACGCTCTCTCGACATACTTGGAACAGCGTGGAAGTGGCTCGCGGGTACCCCAGATCACCAGGATCACAAAATTGTAATCGACAAAACCAATGAACAGCTCAAAAATAATAACAAACAAGTAGTAATCAATAAACTAGTAGAAAATAAGATAAACGATTTAATTAAGATAACTAACACCTTATTACATAAAAGCAAACCAGAAACAGACGAAAAAGTAAAAGAAATAGAAGTAACAAAATTCAAACTGAGTCTCTTAAGAGAAGAAATCACAAATATCATTTATGCAATAGATTGGGCTAAAGCAAACACAATAAATTCCTTGATCTTATCACCAGCAGAAATAAATATTATCGAAACATATGCTGAGGAAAGCCTAACGTTTGTAAATATCGAAGAGCTTATAGAATTGCTGAAGTAAGTGTCGCTTCAGATGGCATAGCTCTTCTTTATATTGTCAGCATACCTAGGGTGATTAAAGAACAATGTAAAAAAAACATGGCATTACCCATAAAATATGGAAAAACAATCGAAAAAATAGATTATAATCACATATTAAAATGTAATAAACCAATACTTTGGTTTAGCTAATAAGAATAAATGTAAAAATCAAAACAACAAAATATTATGTAAACTGGAAGATTTGATTGACTTAAAAAATAGCAAATGCATAGGAGCGTATTTTCACAGAAAAAAACCAACCTGCCCAACAACTAACAATCAGCATGTGAAATCACACTCGGAGGTAGCTCCTGGCACGATCTTGCTAAACCAATTCAAGGGTCAACGTCGATGGAGAAAACCTTACTCTGGACGGAACTTTTATAATACAATCGCAGAATGCCACGATCAACATTGATGATTCGTGGTACATCATGAAGACAAAGCGTGAAGTAGAAGTCCAACCTCCATTACTTCAACTATTATCGGACAAACAGCACCAAGGCGCAACCCTATCTCTGGAGATGATCAAAGAACTGCACTTGAATAACACGAACAGCCTGGAAAAAATCCAGACTGACAATGTCATAATTTCATCATCCTATTGGATCGTCATAGCAATTTTAGCGATCGCAGCAATCATATACTGGGTGATCAAGAAGAAATACAACCACAGGCCAGAAGAAAGCAGTCCACCAATAGTAATGCCGGTTACACCCGTACAATATATGGTAGCGACCGAGGACGTCCGCACTTAAGAGGGGAGGAGTTAAGACCAGATATGCTTCACCATCACAATCACACTCACACTACACCCATAGAGAACATTCAAGAGTTATCATAATGAGCATCGACCGTAATGAGCATCGGCATGATCATAGAAGGCACCGCCAAGAATGTCACCCGATAACCCTGCAACACACAATCGTCTTCACACAATCGCCAGACTAAACATTCCTAGGGTAATGGTGTCAAATTCGGTACATCAGACGGCAAGCCGCCCAATCCCATAAATCAATTCGGCAATAAGCATCATGTTCGGTACACCAGCCATCACGTCGCCAAAATCAATTTCAAGATAAACAGATTCCACGCTCGCGTTGGACCATTGGACTCAACAAGCGTCGCTGTCACCATCGACGTCCAAAATCAGAGGCTTCATTCAAACATAATCGATCTACACAATTCAGTCTCTAATCCTAGTATAAACTTGTCACTTCGTTAGAACTCCGCGATCTTAGCTCAGTCTAGTAGTCACAAAGTCTTCCAGTAAAAAAGATAGATTTCAAATGTGTACTCGATATTAAATAAATTCAAATAAAACTTTATTTTTTTATGCGACTAACTAAGATTGTGTTTAATTGGCGCCCGAGCAGGGACCCCGCGTTTGTGATAAGTGTTAATCAAAGTAAACGCAAATAAATACGCCTTTAGAACGATAACCGAAATATACGCAGTGCCAACAAAACTTCGCTGAGGTCAGACGGGTTATAACAAAAACTGATCGCTGCATTCCTCTAGTATCCGTCGGAGGAAAAATTGGTACAACAAGTGTCTGGATTCGGAGCGTTAGTACCTCAACGTGGGAAAAGCAATTACCCCTACCAACCAACCAATACAAGCACCGAAATGAAAATTATTCTAATGTAAATTAAGTTAAAAGTTAAGAAAAACTAAAACGAAGAAAAGAAAGAAATAATATTTAAGAGAAAAATCAAAACCAGAAACGAATTAGCATCATAAGAAACGGAAAAACTAACTAACATTTATAATAATTACCTCTACTAACAAAATTTTTTTTAAACCAAAAGCCATTTCCATTCAAAATTTTTTTTCTAAACGGTATCGCGTCGCGAACAAATTTTCTTGTCTTTCGAATAATTATTCGACGCGTAGTGCAAGCGTTTGTTTTTTTTGAAGTGAATTAATCTCTTTTGAAATCGAAAATGCTTGAAAACGACAGTTGGGTAAAAGCCGCAGTCCTTCAGCCAGGAGGTCGCCCTACGACAGAGTCGCAGAGTGCGTCAACCTCAGCTGCCGCGAACAGAAATATAGAGGCTATATCCATACAAGGTTTAGATGCAGCCATTGATAGTCTTTTAGCAGCAAGAATGGGGTCTTATATCGAACAAATGAAGCTGGCCCAGCCAGTAACCTCAGAATACAGAGACTTAACTCTAAATTTACAAGATAATTGGAATGAGGTAGATAAAGTTCCAGACTTAGTGAAATGTCTAAAAGAATTCTCTGGTAATCCAGCAGAATTTACAACTTGGTTCGCTTCAACCTCGCGCGTAATGGATGCCTTTGCTCCTTTGCAAGGAACGCCAAAATACTTCGCGATTTTACTAACGGTTAGAGATAAAATTACGGGACATGCGAACATAGTACTAAAGGTGAATAACACCGCGTTACATTGGGAGGCAATCTCGAAATGCCTTCTAGAGGAATATTCAGACAGACGAGACTTGGGAACACTAGAATATCAATTGTTTTCTATGAGTCAGAGGAATAGCACAATCCACGAGTTTTACCTTGCAGTGAACCATCAGATGTCCTTAATTATCAGCCAAATGAAAAACATGGGACACGGTCCTGAGGTCATGGCAATCTTGTCAAAACAGATAAGGGACAGCCCTAGATACCTTCATTAGGGGCCTGAACGGTGATCTATCGGATAGAATAAGTCTAGCGCAACCACTTAACTTGAAACATGCGTTGCAGATGATAGAAGACTTAACCAATAAGCACACTAAAAACTCGATCGGCTCAGGTTATCAGCACCCTCGTCCAAACCTAACACACAAAATAGGACAATACACCAGAATTAACGTCCCCCCACAGTGGTCATACCCTCCGGTACTTCCCCCTAAACCATACAACAATATGAACTGGTACAACCCCAGGCAGACTCAAAATACTTTCGCACCCCAAACCAATTTCCCACAGAATCATGGTATTCACCAAAATATCCCCTTCCGTAACAGTAACCAAACCTTCTTTAACGCACCACCTAGACCTCTCGCCCCAAAGCCTCAACCCAAGCCTACACCTATGGAAGTGGACGGTTCCATAATGACTAAAAACGTGAAATACATGAATAGACCAAACATAAATCCTACACAACCAGTTTATTAAAGAGAGTAAATCCGTTTAATACGAATCTCCCAAACAAAGTCCAAAGACAGTTCCACATCGGAGCCGAGGTACAGGACGGGCAATACAGTGCCCCACCACCAGAAGACTTTCAAGTCAATGTAACCGAAGCTCAGTTGTCCGGATACCAAGAACAGGAAGACTATTTTCAAACAGTCCCATACTCACAAATTTCGGAGTATGAACAACAACAAGAATACCCCACCACTCAAGGTGGTATGTCCGAATTAAGGCCGCAAGATAGAGAAACAACACAACCTACAGTACAGGATCCTTACCCACAAGTCGAGGATACGGTTAATTTTTAGGATGAAGTGTTCCTCTTTGCCGTACTTTGTAGTCCGGGACAAAGACGGAACAGCATACAATTTCTTAATAGATACCGGTTCAAATAAAAACTATATCCAACCCGAGATAGCCAAGAACATAAAGCCAAATGAGCGTAAATTCTACGCGAATACTGTAAGTGGACGCATCCTGATTACGGAGCATGTCCACCTGGGTCTCTTTAACGAACCTAACAAACCTATAATTTTTTTCTACTCCCAAATTTAAAATCGTTTCATGGAATTCTAGGCAATGACACACTAAAAGAATTAAATGCCATTATAGATGTAGGAAAAGATTTGTTACAAGTCAACAACTCTCATGTTGTTAAAGTGAGACAGATGCGAGCTCAGCAGGTCCACACGATCAACTCAGATCAATTATCGGGTCATCAAAAGTTAAAGCTAGAAGCACTCCAAGAGGAATACAAATCGTTATTTGCAAGTCCGGACATGAGGTTGACTTATGCTACCAATGTCCAAGGTGAAATTCGAACATCGTCAGACACTCCAGTCTACTCAAAACACTACCCGTACCCAGCCTCCTTGAAGGAAGTAGTCGAAGAGCAAATCCAAGAACTATTAAAAGATGGTATAATATGACCCTCACGGTCGCCCTATGGCACTCCTGTATGGATCGTCCCAAAAAAAAGCGACAGTTCGGGAAAAAAGAAATACAGGATGGTCATCGACTACAGAAAATTAAATTCAGTCACCATCTCGGATAAATACCCTATCCCAGAAATTGGAGAAATGATTGCTCAATTGGGCAACAACAAATACTTCTGCGTCCTTGACTTAAAGAGTGGATTTCATCAGATCGCTTTAAAAGAATCCGACATAGAAAAATCTGCATTTTTATAAACGGAGGAAAATATGAATTCACCAGACTCCCTTTCGGGTTAAAAAATTCCCCAGCTATATTCCAAAGAGCTCTCGACGATATTTTAAGAAAACATATAGGGAAAATATGCTACGTTTACATCGACGACATCATAATATTCAGCAAAACAGAGGAGGAACATTTTAGCCATCTGGCCCAGGTATTCTCTACCTTAGCAGAAGCAAACATGAAAGTGCAATTCGACAAGTGTAAATTTTTAAAACATAGCGTTGATTTCCTAGGAGTAGTAATATCGAGCGAAGGCGTTAAAACCAACCCAGAAAAGGTACAAGCTATAAAAAATTTCCCTACACCAAGAAACTTGAAGCAACTGAGATCCTTCTTGGGCTTAGCTAGTTATTATAGGCGGTTTATTAAGGATTTCGCGAAGCTAGCAAGACCCCTCACAAATCTACTGCGTGGCGAACACGGGAGAACGAAAAAGAATGTCTCCAACAAAATCGAAATTCGTTTTGGCAAGGAAGAATTGGACTCTTTTGGAAAGGTTAAGAATGCACTAGTTTCACAGGATGTATTACTAGCATACCCCGATTTCAGTAAAGAATTTCATCTGACCACGGATGCCTCAAATATAGCGATAGGTGCCTCACTAGAACAAAATGGCAGACCGATCACATTCATATCCAGAGCATTGTCTAAGACAGAGGAAAATTACGCTACGAATGAAAGAGAAATGCTAGCCATAGTATGGGCCTTAGAAAAATTGAGAATGTACCTTATGGGAAATCAAAAGTGACCATTTATGGAGACCATCAACCGCTTACCTATGCGCTTAGTCCTAAAAACAACAACACGAAGCTAAAAAAATGGAAGAGTTACCTAGAAGAATTCAACTACGAGTTGAAGTATAAACCGGGTAGCTCAAATGTAGTAGCAGACGCACTTTCGAGAAATCCTACCAGCATAAATGCCAGTAGTACGTCAGCAGCTACTATGCATAGTGATGAAAGCTCAGGGCACGAACTAGTACCGACTATGGACATTCCTATCAATGTATTTAAAAATCAGTTAATACTTCTCACAGGCGAAAACGAAAACACGACATTAGAGTTACCATTTCCCACCTATCACAGACACACAGTTCGAAGAAACTATTCGGAAAGTGATCTTGTAGAAATCCAAAAAGCAAAATTAGATCCTAGGATAGTGAATGGTATTTTCACTTCAGAAAGTATCATGGGAAAAATTCAGCTGATATTTCCAGAACATTTAGGAATTATAAAGCTAGGTTTACGCAGATCCAAACTACGGATGTCCACGAGAATAGTGAGCAGCAGGAAATCATAAGCAAAGAACATACTAGAGCCCATAGAAACGCAATAGAAAACAAAAAACAGATTTTATCTAAAGTTTTTTTTCCAGGAATGAGGAAAAATAGAAGCAATAGTAAAAGCATGCCAAACTTGCAAACTTTCTAAATACCAAAGACACCCCCCAAATCAAGAGATTCAATCAACACCCATACCATGTTATCCAGGAGAAATAATCCACATAGACCTTTACTCGACTCAAAACAAAATCATCTTAACAGCAATAGACAAATTTTCAAAATACGCACAAATAAAGTTAGTGAATTCAAAAGCAGCGGAACATTTAAAGGTACCACTACGGGAGTTATTGGTAGCCTTTGGCGCGACAAAAACAGTAGTAATGGACAATGAAAAATCGTTGAATTCCGCTTCGATAAAATTCCTTTTGAACGATAAACTGGGTATAAATGTACACACAACACCACCGTATACTTCATCTAGCAGTGGTCGGGTAGAAAGATTCCATTCCACATTCACGGAATTAATGAGATGCCTAAAGATTGAGCATCCGGAATTAGAATTTGAAGACCTAATATTCAGAGCAGTAGATGAATACAATAGGACTATTCACAGTACAACTAACAAAAAACCGATAGAAACTTTTTTTGCTTTAGAATTGACACACTCTCCAGAAAAGCTAGCATTGGAAAGAGAAAAACCTCAAAGAGAATTTCAGACAAACTACTTGCAGATTTACAATACCATAACCAAAACAAAGAACCCATAAAAATTTATGACCCAGGAGAAATAATTTACGTCAAAATCAATAAGAGATTGGGTTCTAAATTAACATCAAGATATAAAAAGAAAAAGTAGCTGAAGATTTGAATACAAAAGTTAAAACATTGTCAGGCAGGATAGTACATAAGAACCAGTTGAAATACTGACCAATATCCATCTTTGACAGGTTAATATTGATACCCGTCTGTTGGGGACATACGACTAGCTTGGATTACTCAAAATCGAGAGTAGTAATGCTGGAAACTGGGATGGCAGCGAGGCAGAATGGAACGTTCAAAATTATACACGTTGTAGAAGTAGAAAAGTATCAACAGGCATTGTCGGTGTTAAAAGAGGTCGTACGAAATTCAACGAAAACAAACCCGTATTACCCTTTCCTTATTTACGAAATAACCCGAATTGAAAATGAGATGAAAAGATTAAAGCCTATAAAGTAGTAATCAAGTAGTAATCAATAAACTAGTAGAAAATAAGATAAACGATTTAATTAAGATAACTATTATTACATAAAAGCAAACCAGAAACAGACGAAAAACTAAAAGAAATAGAAGTAACAAAATTCAAACTGAGTCTCTTAAGAGAAGAAATCACAAATATCATTTATGCAATAGATTGGGCTAAAGCCAACACAATAAATTCCTTCATCTTATCACCAGCAGAAATAAATATTATCGAAACATATGCTGAGGAAAGCCTAACGTTTGTAGAATTATAGCTTATAGAATTTGCTGAAGTATGTGTCGATTCAGATGGCAGAGCTCTTCTTTATATTTTCAGCATACCTAGGGTGATTAAAGAACAATGTAAAAAAATCATGGCATTACCCATAAAATATGGAAAAACAATCGAAAAATTAGATTATAATCACATATTAAAATGTAATAAACAATACTTTGGTTTAGCTAATAAGAATAAATGTAAAAATCAAAACAACAAAATATTATGTAAACTGGAAGATTTGATTGACTTAAAAAATAGCAAATGCATAGGAGCGTATTTTCACAGAAAAAAACCAACTTGCCCAACAACTAACAATCAGCATGTGAAATCACACTCGGAGGTAGGTCCTGGCACGATCTTGCTAAACCAATTCAAGGGTATCATCAACGTCGATGGAGAAAACCTTACTCTGGACGGAACTTTTATAATACAATCGCAGAATGCCACGATCAACATTGATGATTCGTGGTACATCATGAAGACAAAGCGTGAAGTAGAAGTCTAACCTCCATTACTTCAACTATTATCGGACAAACAGCACCAAGGCGAAACCCTATCTCTGGAGATGATCAAAGAACTGCACTTGAATAACACGAACAGCCTGGAAAAAATCCAGACTGACAATGTCATAATTTCATCATCCTATTGGATCGTCATAGCAATTTTAGCGATCACAGCAATCATATACTGGGTGATCAAGAAGAAATACAACCACAGGCCAGAAGAAAGCAGTCCACCAATAGTAATGCCGGTTACACCCGTACAATATATGGTAGCGACCGAGGACGTCCGCTTTTAAGAGGGGAGGAGTTAAGACCAGATATGCTTCACCATCACAATCACACTCACACTACACCCATAGAGAACATTCAAGAGTTATCATAATGAGCACTGACGTAATGAGCATCGGCATGATCATAGAAGGCACCGCCAAGAATGTCACCCGATAACCCTGCAACACACAATCGTCTTCACACAATCGCCAGACTAAACATTCCTAGGGTAATGGTGTCAAATTCGGTACATCAGACGGCAAGCCGCCCAATCCCATAAATCAATTCGGCAATAAGCATCATGTTCGGTGCACCAGCCATCACGTCGCCCAAATCAATTTCATGATAAACAGATTCCACGCTCGCGTTGGACCATTGGACTCAACAAGCGTCGCTGTCACCATCGACGTCCAAAATCAGAGGCTTCATTCAAACATAATCGATCTACACAATTCAGTCTCTAATCCTAGTATAAACTTGTCACTTCGTTAGAACTCCGCGATCTTAGCTCAGTCTAGTAGTCACAAAGTCTTCCAGTAAAAAAGATAGATTTCAAATGTGTACTCAATATTAAATAAATTCAAATAAAACTTTATTTTTTTATGCGACTAACTAAGATTGTGTTTAATTGGCGCCCGAGCAGGGACCCCGCGTTTCTGATAAGTGTTAATCAAAGTAAATGCAAATAAATACGCCTTTAGAACGATAACCGAAATATACGCAGTGCCAACAAAACTTCGCTGAGGTCAGACGGGGTTATAACAAAAACTGATCGCTGCATTCCTCTAGTATCCGTTCGGAGGAAAAATTGGTACAACAAGTGTCTGGATTCGGAGCGTTAGTACCTCAACGTGGGAAAAGCAATTACCCCTACCAACCAACCAATACAAGCACCGAAATGAAAATTATTCTGATGTAAATTAAGTTAAAAGTTAAGAAAAACTAAAACGAAGAAAAGAAAGAAATAATATTTAAGAGAAAATCAAAACCAGAAACGAATTAGCATCATAAGAAACGGAACTAACTAACTAACATTTATAATAATTACCTCTACTAACAAAATTTTTTTTAAACCAAAAGCCATTTCCATTCAAAATTTTTTTCTAAACGGTATTGCGTCGCGAACAAATTTTCTTGTCTTTCAAATAATTATTCGACGCGTAGTGCAAGCGTTTGTTTTTTGTTGAAGTGAATTAATCTCTTTTGAAATCGAAAATGCCTGAAAACGACAGTTGGGTAAAAGCCGCAGTCCTTCAGCCAGGAGGTCGCCCTACGACAGAGTCGCAGAGTGCGTCAACCTCAGCTGCCGCGAGCAGAAATATAGAGGCTATATCCATACAAGGTTTAGATGAAGCCATTGATAGTCTTTTAGCAGCAAGAATGGGGTCTTATATCGAACAAATGAAGCTGGCCCAGCCAGTAATCTCAGAATACAGAGACTTAACTCTAAATTTACAAGATAATTGGAATGAGGTAGATAAAGTTCCAGACTTAGTGAAATGTCTAAAAGAATTCTCTGGTAATCCAGCAGAATTTACAACTTGTTCGCTTCAACCTGTAAGGGTGCGCTGGTTCAAACATTAAATTATATATGTAAATCTGCTAGCTAGACGAATATATTTAGCATACACTATTTCTAAGGCGAATTGACCTTGAGCTTTTTTTTGGAACCGAGCTTACACGATCCACTTCCATAGAAAAGCTCATGCAAGCCAAGTGCCCAAAAATTGAGCTTGAATAGTGTGCGGGAGTCTAGAATGGTCTGAGCGATAGTGCGGTTGTGCGAATAACAGGAGGGAGAAAGCGAAAGAAAAATCGCAAGTGCAAGAAAGGCACGTGGAGTTACGTAACACTCCATACCCCTCGTGGACATTTCCTAAGTCCACGCCTCTTTCTCAAGTTCCAACTATAAGGAAGGAACAATAAAATTTATTCGCCACTGCCGGCGCGGTCTTGCCTTCAATAACTGCAAGCGCGTACTCTTAATGTTAGCCATATAAGGCCAAAGAGACCAGTGCCAGACGACGACCCCATCCATGGTTGCAAGTCGAACTTTTCGGAATGCGACCAAATAAATGTCGACCCGGTTCTTGGCTTGACCAGCGGATAAGTTTTGGAGAGCTATTTGGCCATAAGTGCTCACACATATAGTTGTGGGGAGCGTAGCCAACCAGCCTAATTCCTAGGCGAACCCTCGTTGGAGTGGATGATTCACCGTAGGACTCGGGATAGCTCCGCCCACCATCACTGGAGATTTCTAGTGGAAGACGTGTCGCAGACTCCAAACCCATCGTTGAGGAACCCTAACCTCGGCCCCAGCCCGTAGTTGGCCTTCAACCAGCAGCTCTCTTTTTTTTCATTTAAGTATCGTACAAACATGTGTTAAAATTTATAAGCTTGCCATTTATAATTAACTTTCTATATAGCAGGTGTTAAAAGTGATTCTTGTTGGTAATGAGAAGCAAGTTATATTTCGGTGCCACCACTATTAATATTTTTAACAGCATCTAGTGCTCCGCCCGTCTTCAGGCCTGCTGACTGGATTGGACTCTACAAACTGTAAGTACGGCATAGCCGCCTAAAATCCATTGGCAATATATAACAGCTTGCCGTGACCACAGAGCTAGTTTTTTTTGTAAATTTTGAATCTGAAATGAATGCCTAACGTAAAATCTAAGTTAAATCGAATTCAGCCTATAAATCTACCCACACATTTTTGTACGATTACTTTCACCAAATTAGTTAGGATTTAAATATAATTGAAATTTTTGTTAATACTATGAATATAAGTTGGATATGAAATCCGATGTTAACTTCTGATCTTAAAGGCATATGCCGTTTTTCCATTGAATTGAATATATGTATGAAATGATGAATTGCTGAGTTAGTTTATTTGGGCACCTGACGTAAGAGATTTAACAGCCGCAAGATGGGTAATACCGGGTTTCATTAGGTATTACAAGGTTGGGTGGGTAAAGAGAAGGCAATAACATCTAGGTCCTTCAAACAACTTCCATCACCTCTGCATAAAATCCCTATTTAGATGTAGTCCTTTATTCCTTATCTCTGTCTTCATTTTACTTATGTAGCGCATGTTTTGGGAGAGCACAAGAACCACCCCATTTTCCCTGAGCTCAGCCGAGCCACTTGTTAGTAAGACAGAGAGTGCACTCCGACACCCGCGTGTTCGTTACATATAAATGGCGCCCAACGTGGGGCCGAAGAAGCAAGGATATTTTTTTTGCCCTACGTGTCCTTAGTCCACTCCTTTACTTCCCACAACACCTTCTACCGTGCAATATGATGGTAAAATATATCACTTTGGAGAGGCCAGCGTATGAGTATCAGATTATAGCTGGACCAAGTGAAATTGTATACCCTTTCAATAATGTTTTCTTAATTTTGAACAAATCATTTTAAATAAATAGAACAAAGTATGGGAAATTATGTAGCTTAGGAATATGTGTCTGGATATAGTTCGGATACCTACCAGGCCATACAATTTCCTAGATCTTAAATAAAGTTGTTGTAGTGAGGTGAAATTGAGAACTGTTCTTGCTGGAATCGTTACTGGCAAGTCCCTCTTTCAACGAACTACACATTCAAATACAGCTTATGCAAATAAAGTGCAGAGTGGTGGGGGTATTAATGCTGTTGAACTCTTATTGAAGGAGAAGTCCCAAATTTGTAAGGAAATTATTTTGATATTTAAAAAATTTGAATCCATAATTCGTGTTTACGAAATAGAATCGTCAAATTATCTTTAGTTGTTTTATATCTTTCGTGATTACGAAAAATTGATACTTATATTCAAAGCTTTTTTTTGTTTTAGTTTTAGTTTTTAGTATGGCCGTTAGACGAAGCCTAGAAAACTTGGCTTCTGCTATGCCAAGTGAAACAGCACTCGTATGCGTAATTTGCAATGACACCAGTGGGCAGACAGAGATTGTAGAGACCCCATGTCGGCACATGTTTCATAAACATTGTCTCAAGATTTGGCTCGAGACCAATGAATCATGTCCAAATTGTAGGCAACCTTGTTCAAAAAGTCTACTAGTAGCGAGGATAGATTGACTACTCATGGTCAACCTCCACGAGCTTCTCTTGGAGCAGACAACTCGGCAGCCTTAGGAGCAATACCAAAAAGACCAAACACAAGAGCAAATACTCGTGCCAATCCAAATCAGAATCCCAGAACTGTGGGACTACCTCGACGTGAACAACCACGAAATTCAGTTGCAAACCAGCCACCAGTAGTGTCAGAAGAACGCATTCAACAACTTATTTCCAATTCATTAGAAACTTATCGAGTTAATATGGCATCAGTAATTACCGAAGAAATTCGTAACGCCATGAGAAATTTAAGCATCACGGGAGTTCGTGCGGAATCCACTGATGAACCTCAATTAGAGTGGGACTTTCCACCACCCTCAGTTGCTCCGCGAAGAAGTCTCGAAAATAGTGTTAGAACTCGAGCTTTCAATATTCGGAGTAATCCAAATGCAATTGACCAAGAGATAGTACCAGAACGACCCGATCGAGTATCTAGTATAATTTTTAACTGGCATATACGATTCACAGGGTCCTCCAAAGATATAACTGTAGAAGATTTCATTTATCGAGTAAATTGTTTAACAACCCAAAGTTTGAATGGAGACTTTAACTTGCTTTATAAATTCGCTAATCTGCTCTTCTCGGGACCAGCCCTAACATTTTTCTGGCGATGTCATCGAACCTCGAACGAAATGAACTGGTTCGATCTATGCATTCGTTTAAGAGATAGGTATAAAGACCAAAGATCAGACAGAGACATTTTGGATGCCCTTCGCAGACGCAAGCAGGCCTCCAACGAAAATTTTGATGAATTTCTCGATTCTATGCTGGCTATTACAGATGCTTTGCGAGAACCTTTAAACGATTCAGAATTCATAGCTGAAGTGCGAAACAATTTAAGACCCGACTTATTTCATGAAATTTTGCATGTAGAGACCCCAAACCTAGCCGCCTTGCGTAGGGAATGTCATAAGCATGAAGAATTTTTCCGCAGCTTTAGGTCAAGACAGCTAACGCGTCAAATAGGCAGTAAACGTATGGTGAATGCGTTAATGCATGATGAACCAGTAGTTGAACAGCTAGATGACGAAACAGATGACCCTATTGAGGTATGCGCATTGCGTGCATCAGAGAAAATAAAATGCTGGAATTGTGACGAATTAGGACATGGTTATCAGAACTGTTTGCAACAACGTCGCATATTTTGTTATGGGTGTGGGCTAGTAGATGTGTATAAACCAAATTGTTTAAAATGTAATCCGCGTACGGGAAACCAGTCGCAGGATATCCGCCGATTAGTGAAGGGGGATGTCCGCCCGTAGTCTTGGATAAACCAAAGAATTTAATAATCAACTCAGACGTGACCTTACTTAATAACTCTGACTTACCTAATACTAAACAGTTCAAACCATATCATGTGCGGTTGCAAGAGTATACCAAGCGAAGATCTGAATTACTTGACAACGCGATGCCGCACTCGCGATCTAAGCGACGATTGCGAACGTTCTGGACTAATAGACACAAGCTAAAGAAATTTACTATATCAACCATAATCAACCTGGATAACGACATACGACCCTTTATTGATTTATCAATAGATGGACAAATTTACACTGCTTTACTAGACAGCGGAGCTAACAAAAGTGTAGTAGGTGGAGAATTAGCAACAAAACTTATGACCACCAAGCAATATTGCCCCAAAACGCGCGGTAACGTTAGGACAGCCGATGGGCAATCGCAACAGGTAGTTGGTACGATTACAAGCAATCTCACTTATAACTCGAAAAGCGCCAACTTAGAATTTCTCATAGTACCGACTATTACTCAAAAGGTAATTTGTGGCATGGACTTCTGGAGAACATTTGGTCTTTCAATTTCTCACATCCACTCAGACCCTAAAATTTCTGAAGTTTCTTTTGCAGAGGATAAATTTCCGTTAACAGCTAGTCAGCATAGTCAATTACAAACTGTAATAACTGGATTTCCAACTTTTGAAAGAGATGGCTTAGGTTTTACGAGCCTTATAGAACATATTATTGACACCGAAAACGCCAAGCCGATTAAACAAAAATTTTACCCGATATCACCAGCGAAGGAAAACTTATTATGTCTGGAGATAGACAAAATGTTAAAGCTAGGAGTGATAGAAGAAGCGCCCGCGTCCTCTTGGTCTTCCCCTTGCGTTTTGTTAGTCAAACCAGGTAAGGTAAGATTTTGCCTTGACTCTCGAAAATTAAATGCGGTTACGGTAAAAGACGCATATCCAATACCTAATCTAGAAGGCCTATTAAGTAGACTTCCCCCTGTACATTGTATTTCCAAGATTGACCTTAAAGATGCCTTTTGGCAAATCGGTCTGGAAGAATCATCAAAAGGGAAAACAGCATTTACAGTTCCCAATCGCCCACTGTATCAATTTAGGAGAATGCCTTTCGGTCTGTGTAATGCCCCCCAAACGATGTGTCGTTTAATGGACCAAGTTATTCCGTATCAGCTCAAAACTCAAGTATCAGTTTATCTTGACGACCTATTGATATTATCTAATCACTTCGATGAACATCTTGCTCATCTTAGTGAGGTATCTGCCCGTCTGAAGCAGGCAGGGCTAACCATTAACATACAGAAGAGTCAATTTTGTCTGCGAAAAGTAGAATATCTAGGATATATAGTCGGAGAGGGCACGTTAAGAGTTAACCCAGACAAGGTTAAAGCCATATCCGAGTTCCCAGTGCCGAAAACCAAGCGACAGCTTAAGAGATTTTTAGGAATGACTGGATGGTACCAGCGATTTATCTCACAATATGCAACTATCACCTTTGCGTTAACAGAATTATTGCGTGGCAATTCTTTTTCGTGGAACGAAGAAGCGCAATGTGCTTTTGAAAACATCAAGTCTAAACTTAGCACTGCTCCGTTTTTAGCACACCCAAATTATAAGAAACCGTTTATAGTGCAATGTGATGCAAGTATGCTTGGAGTAGGTGCGCTTTTAGCCCAAGTTGATGAGTTCGGATTCGAACGACCCATCACGTTTATGTCTAAAAAACTTAACAAAGCACAACGAAATTATTCGGTCACCGAACTCGAATGTCTTGCGGTAGTGTTGGCGATTAAAAGATTTCGGATGTATATTGAAGGCCATGAGTTTAAAGTCGTGACTGATCATGCTAGTTTGCGGTGGCTTATGAACCAACAAGAACTAAGCGGTCGATTAGCCCGCTGGTCAATGAAGCTGCAGGGGTATAACTTCCAGATAGAACACCGGAAAGGTAGTGAAAATGTTGTTGCTGACGCTTTGTCGCGATCATTTGAAAATGAAATAGCTTCCCTGGAAATGGAATTATCTCCTGAAATCGACTTGTCCTCGTCGGCATTTGAATCCGAAGAATATAGATCTCTGAGAGACAAATATGTAAAAGCAAATCTTCCGGATTTTCAAGTTATTAATCAATATATATATCATCGCACTGACTTTATGACTGGTAATTCAGCGGATAACGATAAGATGTGGAAATTGATGGTGCCCCAAGAACTCCGTAACAGTGTTATTAGAGTAGCCCACGATCCTCCCAACTCAGCCCATTGCGGCATAGCCAAATGTTTAGAGCGTATTCGACGTAACTTTTTCTGGCCAGGACTAGTTGTAGACGTTAGGAAGTACATTCAACAGTGTGAGATATGTCAAACCTGCAAATACCCAACATGTAAACTAAAACCGCCTATGGGAAACCAAACCATAAGCGAACGACCATTCCAAAGATTATATGTGGATTTTATCGGTCCCTTCCCTCGCTCAAAACAGGAAATATCGGAATTTTTATCATTCTAGATCACTTTAGTAAATTTACCTTCTTAAAACCTGTAAAGAAATTTAACTCGAATGTAATAATATCTATCTTAAGGGATGATATCTTTAGTTGCTTTGGTGTGCCACAGTATATAATCAGTGATAATGGCACTCAGTTTAAAAGCCAGGAGTTCACAACATTTATTAGGAATTACGGAGTGCAGCACATATTTACCGCTGCGTATTCTCCACAGGCCAATGCGGCTGAAAGAGTAAACCGATCCATTAATTCGGCCTTACGGTCCTATCTCCGTTCGGATCAATGTCACTGGGATAAATTTCTCAGTAGTATAAACAGTGCCTTACGAAATCATATTCATCAATCAATTGGAATTTCACCCTATGTGGCGGTGTTTGGCCAAAACATGATAACCCACGGAAAAGACTACAAATTATTGACCAACCTCAATCTACTGAATGAAGCTACGGTTCGGCTAGATAGACTAGACAATTTCGTACGGATTAGATCTGATATTCAAAAATATTTAGATAAAGCTTATGATACAAATCAACGGACATATAACTTGAGGAGTAAAATACGCAACTTCGAAGTGGGCCAAACAGTCACTAAGCGTAACTTTAAACTCAGCAACCTAGCCAATAATTTTAATGCTAAATTAGCACCAGTCGGAGTTAAAGTCAAGATCAAGAACAAACTCGGAAATCATTTGTATGTAGTTGAAAACCTTTCAGGAAAAGAGCTTGGAACCTTCCATGCCAAGGACCTTTGGTAATCAGCTTAGCACCCTTTGATTTTTTTCAGCTTTGAGCCTCCACTTAATAGGGCGTGTCATTCAAATCTGTGGTGTAAGGGTGCGCTGGTTCAAACATTAAATTATATATGTAAATCTGCTAGCTAGACGAATATATTTAGCATACACTATTTCTAAGGCGAATTGACCTTGAGCTTTTTTTTGGAACCGAGCTTACACGATCCACTTCCATAGAAAAGCTCATGCAAGCCAAGTGCCCAAAAATTGAGCTTGAATAGTGTGCGGGGAGTCTAGAATGGTCTGAGCGATAGTGCGGTTGTGCGAATAAGAGGAGGGAGAAAGCGAAAGAAAAATCGCAAGTGCAAGAAAGGCACGTGGAGTTACGTAACACTCCATACCCCTCGTGGACATTTCCTAAGTCCACGCCTCTTTCTCAAGTTCCAACTATAAGGAAGGAACAATAAAATTTATTCGCCACTGCCGGCGCGGTCTTGCCTTCAATAACTGCAAGCGCGTACTCTTAATGTTAGCCATATAAGGCCAAAGAGACCAGTGCCAGACGACGACCCCATCCATGGTTGCAAGTCGAACTTTTCGGAATGCGACCAAATAAATGTCGACCCGGTTCTTGCTTGACCAGCGGATAAGTTTTGGAGAGCTATTTGGCCATAAGTGCTCACACCTATAGTTGTGGGGAGCGTAGCCAACCAGCCTAATTCCTAGGCGAACCCTCGTTGGAGTGGATGATTCACCGTAGGACTCGGGATAGCTCCGCCCACCATCACTGGAGATTTCTAGTGGAAGACGTTGTCGCAGACTCCAAACCCATCGTTGAGGAACCCTAACCTCGGCCCCAGCCCGTAGTTGGCCTTCAACCAGCAGCTCTCTTTTTTTTCATTTAAGTATCGTACAAACATGTGATAAAATTTATAAGCTTGCAATTTATAATTAACTTTCTATATAGCAGGTGTTAAAAGTGATTCTTGTTGGTAATGAGAAGCAAGTTATATTTCGGTGCCACCACTATTAATATTTTTAACAGCATCTAGTGCTCCGCCCGTCTTCAGGCCTGCTGACTGGATTGGACTCTACAAACTGTAAGTACGGCATAGCCGCCTAAAATCCATTGGCAATATATAACAGCTTGCCGTGACCACAGAGCTAGTTTTTTTTGTAAATTTTGAATCTGAAATGAATGCCTAACGTAAAATCTAAGTTAAATCGAATTCAGCCTATAAATCTACCCACACATTTTTGTACGATTACTTTCACCAAATTAGTTAGGATTTAAATATAATTGAAATTTTTGTTAATACTATGAATATAAGTTGGATATGAAATCCGATGTTAACTTCTGATCTTAAAGGCATATGCCGTTTTTCCATTGAATTGAATATATGTATGAAATGATGAATTGCTGAGTTAGTTTATTTGGGCACCTGACGTAAGAGATTTAACAGCCGCAAGATGGGTAATACCGGGTTTCATTAGGTATTACAAGGTTGGGTGGGTAAAGAGAAGGCAATAACATCTAGGTCCTTCAAACAACTTCCATCACCTCTGCATAAAATCCCTATTTAGGTGTAGTCCTTTATTCCTTATCTCTGTCTTCATTTTACTTATGTAGCGCATGTTTTGGGTGAGCACAAGAACCACCCCATTTTCCCTGAGCTCAGCCGAGCCACTTGTTAGTAAGACAGAGAGTGCACTCCGACACCCGCGTGTTCGTTACAAACCTCGCGCGAGTTACCTACCCAGTCACCACACCAACGAATTCACCTTCAACTACACAAACCATGGACAACACATCAAAAAGGGCAACAAATAACACATATGTTCAAGTTATTAATCAATATATATATCATCGCACTGACTTTATGACTGGTAATTCAGCGGATAACGATAAGATGTGGAAATTGATGGTGCCCCAAGAACTCCGTAACAGTGTTATTAGAGCAGCCCACGATCCTCCCAACTCAGCCCATTGCGGCATAGCCAAATGTTTAGAGCGTATTCGACGTAACTTTTTCTGGCCAGGACTAGTTGTAGACGTTAGGAAGTACATTCAACAGTGTGAGATATGTCAAACCTGCAAATACCCAACATGTAAACTAAAACCGCCTATGGGAAACCAAACCATAAGCGAACGACCATTCCAAAGATTATATGTGGATTTTATCGGTCCCTTCCCTCGCTCAAAACAGGGAAATATCGGAATTTTTATCATTCTAGATCACTTTAGTAAATTTACCTTCTTAAAACCTGTAAAGAAATTTAACTCGAATGTAATAATATCTATCTTAAGGGATGATATCTTTAGTTGCTTTGGTGTGCCACAGTATATAATCAGTGATAATGGCACTCAGTTTAAAAGCCAGGAGTTCACAACATTTATTAGGAATTACGGAGTGCAGCACATATTTACCGCTGCGTATTCTCCACAGGCCAATGCGGCTGAAAGAGTAAACCGATCCATTAATGCGGCCTTACGGTCCTATCTCCGTTCGGATCAATGTCACTGGGATAAATTCTCAGTAGTATAAACAGTGCCTTACGAAATCATATTCATCAATCAATTGGAATTTCACCCTATGTGGCGGTGTTGGCCAAAACATGATAACCCACGGAAAAGACTACAAATTATTGACCAACCTCAATCTACTGAATGAAGCTACGGTTCGGCTAGATAGACTAGACAATTTCGTACGTATTAGATCTGATATTCAAAAATATTTAGATAAAGCTTATGATACAAATCAACGGACATATAACTTGAGGAGTAAAATACGCAACTTCGAAGTGGGCCAAACAGTCACTAAGCGTAACTTTAAACTCAGCAACCTAGCCAATAATTTTAATGCTAAATTAGCACCAGTCGGAGTTAAAGTCAAGATCAAGAACAAACTCGGAAATCATTTGTATGTAGTTGAAAACCTTTCAGGAAAAGAGCTTGGAACCTTCCATGCCAAGGACCTTTGGTAATCAGCTTAGCACCCTTTGATTTTTTTCAGCTTTGAGCCTCCACTTAATAGGGCGTGTCATTCAAATCTGTGGTGTAAGGGTGCGCTGGTTCAAACATTAAATTATATATGTAAATCTGCTAGCTAGACGAATATATTTAGCATACACTATTTCTAAGGCGAATTGACCTTGAGCTTTTTTTTGGAACCGAGCTTACACGATCCACTTCCATAGAAAAGCTCATGCAAGCCAAGTGCCCAAAAATTGAGCTTGAATAGTGTGCGGGGAGTCTAGAATGGTCTGAGCGATAGTGCGGTTGTGCGAATAAGAGGAGGAGAAAGCGAAAGAAAAATCGCAAGTGCAAGAAAGGCACGTGGAGTTACGTAACACTCCATACCCCTCGTGGACATTTCCTAAGTCCACGCCTCTTTCTCAAGTTCCAACTATAAGGAAGGAACAATAAAATTTATTCGCCACTGCCGGCGCGGTCTTGCCTTCAATAACTGCAAGCGCGTACTCTTAATGTTAGCCATATAAGGCCAAAGAGACCAGTGCCAGACGACGACCCCATCCATGGTTGCAAGTCGAACTTTCGGAATGCGACCAAATAAATGTCGACCCGGTTCTTGGCTTGACCAGCGGATAAGTTTTGGAGAGCTATTTGGCCATAAGTGCTCACACATATAGTTGTGGGGAGCGTAGCCAACCAGCCTAATTCCTAGGCGAACCCTCGTTGGAGTGGATGATTCACCGTAGGACTCGGGATAGCTCCGCCCACCATCACTGGAGATTTCTAGTGGAAGACGTGTCGCAGACTCCAAACCCATCGTTGAGGAACCCTAACCTCGGCCCCAGCCCGTAGTTGGCCTTCAACCAGCAGCTCTCTTTTGTTTTCATTTAAGTATCGTACAAACATGTGTTAAAATTTATAAGCTTGCCATTTATAATTAACTTTCTATATAGCAGGTGTTAAAAGTGATTCTTGTTGTAATGAGAAGCAAGTTATATTTCGGTGCCACCACTATTAATATTTTTAACAGCATCTAGTGCTCCGCCCGTCTTCAGGCCTGCTGACTGGATTGGACTCTACAAACTGTAAGTACGGCATAGCCGCCTAAAATCCATTGGCAATATATAACAGCTTGCCGTGACCACAGAGCTAGTTTTTTTTGTAAATTTTGAATCTGAAATGAATGCCTAACGTAAAATCTAAGTTAAATCGAATTCAGGCCTATAAATCTACCCACACATTTTTGTACGATTACTTTCACCAAATTAGTTAGGATTTAAATATAATTGAAATTTTTGTTAATACTATGAATATAAGTTGGATATGAAATCCGATGTTAACTTCTGATCTTAAAGGCATATGCCGTTTTTCCATTGAATTGAATATATGTATGAAATGATGAATTGCTGAGTTAGTTTATTTGGGCACCTGACGTAAGAGATTTAACAGCCGCAAGATGGGTAATACCGGGTTTCATTAGGTATTACAAGGTTGGGTGGGTAAAGAGAAGGCAATAACATCTAGGTCCTTCAAACAACTTCCATCACCTCTGCATAAAATCCCTATTTAGGTGTAGTCCTTTATTCCTTATCTCTGTCTTCATTTTACTTATGTAGCGCATGTTTTGGGTGAGCACAAGAACCACCCCATTTTCCCTGAGCTCAGCCGAGCCACTTGTTAGTAAGACAGAGAGTGCACTCCGACACCCGCGTGTTCGTTACAAACCTCGCGCGAGTTACCTACCCAGTCACCACACCAACGAATTCACCTTCAACTACACAAACCATGGACAACACATCAAAAAGGGCAACAAATAACACATATGTACATATATACGTACATACATATTTACACACATACTTATATCCATATATAGACACTTACATATATACGTACATACATATTTACACACATACATATATCCATACATACATATATAGACACTTACATACATATATACATTCATACATATATACATAATTAACTGAAGGAGAGACCGGCATTGTCGCCGAATAAAAATGATTATTGTGTGTTGAACGTCAAACAAGACGGAGGTTTTAATTTTATAATAAAAAAATACTAAAAAGTAAATAAACACAGTGAAAAGTTACTCTTTTTCCTCGAACACGTCTTGGCCAAGATGTTAACTGGCGCAGCTTAACGACTTCAGGACGGGAAAAAGTGCCCCGAAGAACCTACGTTCATGCATAAGTATCTAAGTATCAAAAAAAAAAAAAAAAAAAAAAAAAAAAAAAAAGGGTTTTAAATAAAGATTCACAAATATTTCATTAATAAAAAAAAAAACAAAAAAAAAAACGAAAAGTATTTAAATAATGATTCACAAATATTGCATTGGTAATAATAAAAAAAAAAAAATTTTATAATAATGCATAAATTGTTGCCTAATCGTGCTAGAGATTGTTAAGTGTGCTAAACCAGTGCATTTTGCGATTGAACCAACTGTATCGGACAGAGCGATAAAGACAACAAAACATGTACATATGTACATACATATACATACATACATATGTATGTATAAATCGTCAATGTGTACTCCAGATATTGATGTTGGTGTTGCATTTCAGTTTCACTCGAATTTAAAATATTTAATCGGGTGTATTCGTTCCCCCGAATTCAGCAATTCCCGTTAAGCACATACACACATGTATATGGGTACAAGCTGCGTAACAGGCGACATTGTCGTTTGCTACATTTTGCAGACTTGCGTGTCTCGTCAGAGTGACGGAGATGCCGCAACGGTACAAAGTTGCTTCGCGACAAGCGTCTCTACTTCATCATCTTTTTGGTCTGACCGCGTCGCGGTACAAGCTGCGTAACAGGCGACATTGTCGTTTGCTACATTTTGCAGCCTTGCATGTCTCGTCAGAGTGACGGACATGCCGCAACGGTACAAAGTTGCTTCGCGACAAGCGTCTCTATTTTATCATCTTTTTCGTCTGACCGCGTCGCGAGTCGCACATTTTGGTGGCTTACGTGTTCCGTTAGAACAGAACGACAGCGATGTCGCGACAGTCAGAATTGTTTGACGAGTGCGTCGCAAATTTTGGAGTGCGTTTTGTAGTTTCCTAACCTTTGGGCAGCGAGTCATTTAATTTTCAACCGCCTTGGAAGCAACATCGATCTTCAAAAAAAAAAAAAAAAAAAAAAAAAAAAAAAAAAAAATAATATATATGTATAAAAGAAAAGTAGACAGAAGTCAAAGTGTGTGCAAATTAAACAATTAAACAATTAAATTCGAATGCTTCAAGTTTGAGCGAGCAAAGGCCCAACAATATTAGCCGAAAGTGAAAGGGGTAAGTACATATATATATATATATATAGATAAAAAAAAAAAAGAAACCAACAACAAAATTAATTCAAATAAAATATTTAAAACTATAAACAAAAAATACTACTATAAAAATAGTATAACTTTCCCCAACTTTGTGATTCCCAAGGACCCTCCAAAGTAAAAGGGGGCAAACCAGCCTCTGGTTTTCATACTCAAAAAAAAAAAAAAAAAAAAAAAAAAAAAAAAAAACCAACAACAAAATTGATTCAAATAAAATATTTAAAACTATAAACAAAAAACACTACTATAAAAATAGTATAACTTTCCCCAACTTTGTGATTCCCAAGGGACCCTCCAAAGTAAAAGGGGGCAAACCAACCTCTGGTTTTCATACTCAAAAAAAAAAAAAAAAAAAAAAAAAAAAAGAAAATAAAATATTTAAAACTATAAACATAAAACACTACTATAAAAATAGTATAACTTTCCCCAACTTTGTGATTCCCAAGGGACCCTCCAAAGTAAAAGGGGCAAACCAGCCACTGGTTTTCATACTCAAAAAAAAAAAAAAAAAAAAGGAGGAGAACAAATAGCTAAACGATACATTAGCTGTTTAAACCAACACATAAGTTGTTGTACAATTTTTTTTTTTTCGTGTTCTTATTGCGCTAGACGGTTATATGTGCCCACAAGTTTGTGTGTATGTGTAACCGGAACCTGCTGTATTGAACAGAGCTAATAAAAAAAAAAAACAAAAAAAAAACCCAAAAAAAAAAAAAAAAAAAAAAAAAAAAAAAAAAAAAAAAAAAAAAAAAAAAATAAAAAAAAAAAAAAATAAAAAAAAAAAAAAACAAAAAAAATATACATATATATCAATTTTAAAACAACAATAAAGATGTTGAATACACATAAAAGCTTGTCTATTCAAAAATAATAAAATTTTTTTTTTATTAACAAGGCTTAATCTGGTGAAATTCACGGCTGACGACTGTCCGCCCTTAGTTGGACTACTGCATCGAGCAACAATCTCAGCTAGCTTCAGCACAACCGCGAAATAAAACTACAAATATTTAAACCCATCATTTCATCGCTTGCCACACGGAGGGAAAACAATTCTTAGCTTCAGCACAACCGCAAAATAAAACAACAACTATTTAAAACCATCATTTCATCGCTTGCCACACGGAGGGACAACAATTCGTGAGTCAACAGATTCAAAAAAAAAAAAAGAAGTTGGGACTACTGCAACGAGCAACAATCTCAGTTAGCTTCAGCACAACCGCAAAATAAAACAACAACTATTTAAACCATCATTTCATCGCTTGCCACACGGAGGGACAACAATTCGTGAGTCAACAGATTAAAAACAAAAAAAAAAAAAAGAAGGAAAGACACCTTGCTTACACATAACACTAATTACAATAAAACATAAGTAAGAAAGATATATTAAGCTACGATTAAGTTAAAAAGTAAGAAACACGATCTAAGAGACTAGATACTAACAAAACAAATTCAAAAAAAAAATAATTTTTCGGATTACCAATGAGTTTCGAATTATCAATGCCTTTAGATCAGGAGATTCCTCCAGCCCAACCCACTGGCCCACAAACACAGGAGCCATTAGGTGGGTTTAAGATATCCGATTTATTACAATTGATTCAGTCTATGCCTGTATATGAGGGAAATAAAGAGGGACTAAAAGAATTCATTACCAATGTTGAGGAGTTTTTAATGCTTATTAAAGGAGCAGATCAGACACCTGCAGGGGTCATGATTTTGAGAGCAATCAGGAACAAAATTCAGGGTAAAGCTCATGAAGTCTTGTATCAATCAAATGTGCGACTTAATTGGAATGAAATTAAAGATACCTTAATTAAACACTTTGTCGATAAAAGAACCGAGTATAATCTAATAGCAGAACTTGGAATATTAACACTGCAAAGCCATCCGGTAGAGATATTATACGAAAAAATCACAAATATTCAAAGAGCTCTACTAAACATCATTGACCAAAGGATACCAATCCAACTATCATACAAACAAAGAAAGAATTGTTTCTTAACCAATGTCTAACCACTTTTCTGAAGGGACTTCGTGGACCTTTAGGTTCAATAGTTCGAGGCAGAAACCCCACGGATATCGTTACAGCATATGAAATAGCAATTGCGGAAAAGGAAGTTTATACTAGTCAAAGAGAAGCTAGGCGAATAAATCAGAGCTTTGAAAGAACAACGTATAATGGTCGAAATTCGGAATCGTTGGGCCCCGAAACCAACAAAAAAGGGAGAGAAATTGGTCTCAAGAGGGAAAAAACAAATAATTACAGTAACAACAATCAAAGACCATTTAAACAAAAAAAGTACGACAATGAGCAACAAAGTGACCGACAGAGACAGAAAAATTGGGGAAACTATAGTACCCAAACTAGAAATTCCAACTTCTCTAACCAGTCTGCAAAATCCAACACAAACAACAGTAATCAAATAAAAAAAAGAGATGAGTTGCACAACATTAATGATGACCAAAAATTTTCAGTATGTAGCCTCAACATCCAAGCAGGCTACATAACCAAGCACACACATGGCTCGATTTTACCATATGTTCAAATTCAATTCCCATTTGGTAAAAAATTAAACCTTTTGATCGACACAGGGTCTACTACTTCTTTCTTGACCCTCAATTTGTTCCAAGTGAACAACATATTAAACTAACCGAGCCAAGAATTATAAAAACAATTATAAATACACATGCACTATATTCAGCATGTTTACTAGACATATTTAATGAATTTAACCAAAATGGTACACTAAAATTTTATTATTTAAATTCCATTCATTTTTCGATGGCCTTATAGGAGTCGATTTACTAAAAACATTGAAAGCAAAATAGACTTAGAAAATTTCGTGTTGATCACACAAAATGCTAAACTCCCAATACTCACAAAAGAAAATTTAGCAGGAGAAAAGCTAGAGATTGAGCATTCAACCAGAAAAACTAATCAAGATCCCTGTTAACCTTAAAGAAGGCACTTTTCTTTGTCAAGAAATACAACTAGATAATGACCTTTTTATTTCAAACGGATTATATTCAGCAGAAAATAACTTCAGTTGGGTCGAAATAACAAATTACTCCGATTCACATAAAAGTATATGTTTTGACCAACCCCTTCAAGTAAATTCATATTCCAAAGGTCAGCATATAGAAGTAAACATCGCTTTCCAAAATGATAATGAAACAGATTTAAGCTCATTTGATTTTAACAAAGTGATTAGAACTGCCCATATCAACTCAGAAGAAATCCAATTATTAAAAGACATTTGTGTTGAATTTCTGACATCTTTATGACGACAGTAAGCAACTATCATTTACAAACGAAGTCAAACATAAGATTTTGACTAAAGATGATATCCCGATTTATACAAGACCCTATAGGTATGGGTTCCATGAAAGAATTGAGGTAAAGGAACAATTAAAAAAATTACTCGATAATAAAATAATAAGACATAGTCACTCTCCTTGGAGTGCACCGGTTTGGCTTGTGCCAAAAAAAAGCCGATGCCTCAGGAAAAAGAAAGTGGCGTCTAGTTGTAGATTTTAGAAAGCTAAATGAGAAAACCATAAAAGACAAGTACCCTATGCCAATAATAAACGATGTCTTGGATAGAATGGGAAATCGAAATATTTTTCAATACTGGATTAGCCAGTGGTTACCACCAGATAGAGATGCACAAGGACGACATCCAGAAAACAGCATTTTCGGCGGAGGGAGGACATTACGAGTTTATCAGAATGCCCTTTGGCCTGACTAATGCACCTGCAACTTTTCAAAGGGTAATAGATTCCTTATTTGGTGACTTATTTGGAACCTGTTGCCTTGCATATATGGATGACATCATTGTTTTCTCGCCATCCTTACAGGAACATATCCAACATTTAAAAAAAGTCTTCAAGAAAATTAGAAATGCAAATTTAAAATTACAACCGGATAAGTCTGAATTCCTGAAAAAGGAAATCGAATATCTGGGTCACATTGTTACCCCGAAGGGGTAAAGCCAAACCCGACAAAGATTGAGACAATAAAGAAATTCCCTTTGCCTACTACACAGAAACAAATTAAATCATTCTTAGGTGTCATGGGTTATTATAGAAAGTTTATTAAAGATTTTGCTAAAATAACAAAACCACTAACTAAACAACTGAAGGGAAAATCAAAGGTTACTGTTGACGAGGACTTTATCAAAACTTTCGAATATTGTAAAACCTTGTTATGTAATGACCCGATCCTAATATACCCTGATTTCGATAAACCGTTTATACTTACTACAGATGCAAGTAATGTCGCTTTAGGGGCTGTTTATCTCAAGGAAACTTGGGATCGGACAAGCCAGTTTCATTCGCTAGCAGAACACTAACGGACACCGAGGCGAACTACTCTACCGTCGAAAAAGAGATGCTTGCCATAATTTGGGCAATTAAGTATTTTAGACCGTATCTTTTGGTCAAAAATTTAAAATTGTCACTGACCATAAGCCCCTGACATGGCTTATGAGTTTCAAGGAACCAAATTCCAAATGGTGAGATGGAAGCTCAGACTGTTAGAGTACGATTACGAAGTTATATACAAAAAGGGGTCTCAAAACGTGATTGCTGACGCCTTGAGCAGAACAACACTTGATATCAACTTAAATGACCAAGAATCAGTCGAGGCGACATGTGAGGAAACCGTACATTCAGGCCTGGAGAACATTTCACAACTTATAGCAATTTCGGAAAAATGTTTAAACGATTTTAATATCCAAAATTATCCTTAACAAAGATCCAGTTTCTAACATCAAAATCGAAAGCCCGTTAAAAACAAACTTCGCCGCATTATATCAGAACCCATTTTTAATAAAAAAGTCGTGATTAGAATTTTGAGAACTATTTTAAAACCAAATAAAACTGTGCAATTTTTACCACTGACACAATATTCAAATAGTACAAGAGGTTTTTTCACAGTTTTTTTCAAACAGTACACTCTATAAACTTGTTAGATGCACAGAGTTTTTGGAAGAACGTACCACACAGGATGAACAAGAAAAAGAAATTAGAGACTATCACTATTATAATAATCACAGGGGAATTGATGAAACTCTAGCCCATTTAAAAAGAACAATATATTTTCCACATATGAAGCAAAAAATTACAAAAACAATAAACAATTGTGACTTATGCCAAACCCTGAAATACGATAGACATCCGCAAAAGTTCCCTATCAGGAAACAGAGGTTCCAAAACTCCCATTAGACATAATTCATATCGATTTGTACACCATTAACCATCAAAATGTTTTAACAATAATAGACAAGTTTTCAAAATTTGCTGCTGGGTACACTATACCAGCAAGAGATAGCCTAAATATAGTAAAATCAATCAGACATTTTATGTGCACTCATGGCATACCTAAAAAGATGTTTGTGACCAGGTGCAGAGTTCGCAGGAAATCTTTCATTGATTTTTGCACTCAATACAATATCACCAGACATGTCACATCTTTTCAACAGTCTTCAAGTAACGCCCCTGTTGAACGATTTCATTCGTCTTTAACAAAAATTTACAGACTAATAATGAAAAGAGGAAAACTGAAAAACTCCCACAATACATGACGATATCCTCGCTGAAGCATTGATCACTTACAACAATGCTATACACTCTGCAACTAATTTCACACCCTTTGAATTATTCTCGGGTCGAACCCACCTGTTTCAAAAAGCATTAAAATTTACTAACGAACACGATTATTTACAAGACTTAGACCTTTATCAAAAAAAAAATATACCCCAAGATTGCTCAACAAATATCTGATCAAAATAAAAAACGAACTTTAAAACTAAACGAAGAAAGGAAGGATCACCAGAAGTGGAAACTGACGAGACAGTATTCAGAAAAGAAAATAGAAGAAATAAGTTGACTCCTCGCTTTTCAAAACATATTGTCACTAAGATAAGGGGTCACATTTATTACAAAGAAAAAGCAAAAAATTCACAAGTCAAAAATAAAACGATTGACAAGAAAGCCTTAGCAAAAAACCAGGTATACATATATATAATATAAAATACAAAAACACAAGCAAACAAAAAATTATTAAATACGATTTTTCATATATACCTAATTATTGTAAACAACAACATACTTATTACACAAAAAGAAAAAAAAAAAAAAAAGAAAGGAATTTAGGGAAATTAAAGGGAGCATGAACAAATGAATAAACAATGTCAATCATCAATGAAACGTTAATATAAAATAATTATAAAATTTTCAAACATTACCGATCAACCGATAATAACAAACAGAATATTATAAGTAATTTAAAAAAAAAAAAAAAAAAAAAAAAAAAAAAAAAAACTATAAAAATAAGATCTATAAGGAATTAAGCACTGAACACAACGAAATCCATGTTCGTCAATATTTAAATAGAATTGGCCTTAGCATTGATGTTATGTATAACCATTTAAATAATACTTTAGTTTTTTTTTCAACTAAAGAAGACAAGATCACAGAAATTTTAAAAAAACGAAATGTCACAATTTCATCGCAAGAACATTTATATAGATTACTTGAAATAGATACATTTGTAAACAAAACTAATGTAATATTTTACATAAAAATTCCAATGTTCAGAATTAAAGATTATAAATTCATTCATTATAGCATTGCCAATGACAAGACTAAATATCTAAAAATGCTTAAACATGTTATTTATAATAGATATAGTATTAAGCCTCTTAAAGATAAAATTATTATTATTTTTTTTTTTTTTTGCCCCACGTGGATACAAATTATCTACAAGAAATCATCAATGGACAGAACAACCGAAATTCTGGAACCAGAAAGGGAGTTTGTTTTGTTGGTGTTAAACAGACTTAAAACCTAGCATAGACAACCTCACCTGGAAGCAATCAAAGCGCAACTATATTTTAATCCTTTGAAGAGGATCAATTGTTCTCAAACCACCACCAGTCGCTACTAATTTCGTTTAGACCACCGCTATGGCCCTCACTTCAATCCAGTGGGGAGGAGTTACCTACCCAGTCACCACACCAACGAATTCACCTTCAACTACACAAACCATGGACAACACATCAAAAAGGGCAACAAATAACACATATGTACATATATACGTACATACATATTTACACACATACTTATATCATATATAGACACTTACATATATACGTACATACATATTTACACACATACATATATCCATACATACATATATAGACACTTACATACATATATACATTCATACATATATACATAATTAACTGAAGGAGAGACCGGCATTGTCGCCGAATAAAAATGATTATTGTGTGTTGAACGTCAAACAAGACGGAGGTTTTAATTTTATAATAAAAAAATACTAAAAAGTAAATAAACACAGTGAAAAGTTACTCTTTTTCCTCGAACACGTCTTGGCCAAGATGGTTAACTCGCGTAATGGATGCCTTTGCTCCTTTGCAAGGAACCCAAAATACTTCGCGATTTTACTAACGGTTAGAGATAAAATACGGACATGCAACATAGTACTAAAGGTGAATAACACGCTTACATTGGAGGCAATCTCGAAATGCTTCTAGAGGAATATTCAGACAGACGAGACTTGGGAACACTAAATATCAATTGTTTTCTATGAGTAAGGAATAGCACAATCCACGAGTTTTACCTTGCAGTGAACCATCAGATGTCCTTAATTATCAGCCAAATGAAAAACATGGGACACGGTCTAGGTCATGGCAATCTTGTCAAAACAGATAAGGGACAGAGCCCTAGATACCTTCATTAGGGCCTGACGGTGATCTATCGGATAGAATAAGTCTAGCGCAACCACTTAACTTGAAACATGCGTTGCAGATGATAGAAGACTTAACCAATAAGCACACTAAAAATCGATCGGCTCAGTTATCAGCACCCTCGTCCAAACCTAACACACAAAATAGGACAATACACCAGAATAACGTCCCCCACAGTGGTCAAACCCCGGTACTTCCCCTAAACCATACAACAATATGAACTGGTACAACCCCAGGCAGACTCAAAATACTTTCGCACCCCAAACCAATTTCCCACAGAATCATGGTATTCACCAAAATATCCCCTTCCGTAACAGTAACCAAACCTTCTTTAACGCATCACCCTAGACCTCTCGCCCCAAAGCCTCAACCCAAGCCTACACCTATGGAAGTGGACGGTTCCATAATGACTAAAAACGTGAACTACATGAATAGACCAAACATAAATCCTACACAACCAGTTTATTAAAGGAGTAAATCCATTTAATACGAATCTCCCAAACAAAGTCCAAAGACAGTTTCCACATCGGAGCCGAGTACAGGACGGGCAATACAGTGCCCACCACCAGAAGACTTTCAAGTCAATTAACCGAAGCTCAGTTGTCCGGATTACCAAGAACAGGAAGACTATTTTCAAACAGTCCCCATACTCACAAATTTCGGAGTATGAACAGACAACAGAATACCCCACCACTCAAGGTGGTATGTCCGAATTAAGCCGCAAGATAGAAAACAACACAACCTACAGTACATCCTTACCCACAATCGAGGATACGGTTAATTTTTTAGGATGAAGTGTTCCTCTTTGCCGTACTTTGTAGTCCGGGACAAAGACGGAACAGCATACAATTTCTTAATAGATACCTTCAAATAAAAACTATATCCAACCCGAGATAGCCAAGAACATAAAGCCAAATGAGCGTAAATTCTACGCGAATACTGTAAGTGGACGCATCCTGATTACGGAGCATGTCCCCTGGGTCTCTTTAACGAACCTAACAAACCTATAATTTTTTTCTACTCCCAAATTTAAAATCGTTTCATGGAATTCTAGGCAATGACACACTAAAAGAATTAAATGCCATTATAGATGTAGGAAAAGATTTGTTACAAGTCAACAACTCTCATGTTGTTAAAGTGAGACAGATGCGAGCTCAGCAGGTCCACACGATCAACTCAGATCAATTATCGGGTCATCAAAAGTTAAAGCTAGAAGCACTCCAAGAGGAATACAAATCGTTATTTGCAAGTCCGGACATGAGGTTGACTTATGCTACCAATGTCCAAGGTGAAATTCGAACATCGTCAGACACTCCAGTCTACTCAAAACACTACCCGTAACTTGAAGGAAGTAGTCGAAGAGCAAATCCAAGAACTATTAAAAGATGGTATAATACGACCCTCACGGTCGCCCTATGGCTCTCCTGTATGGATCGTCCCAAAAAAAAGCGACAGTTCGGGAAAAAAGAAATACAGGATGGTCATCGACTACAGAAAATTAAATTCAGTCACCATCTCGGATAAATACCCTATCCAGAAATTGGAGAAATGATTGCTCAATTGGGCAACAACAAATACTTCTGCGTCCTTGACTTAAAGAGTGGATTTCATCAGATCCTTTAAAGGAATCCGACATAGAAAAATCAGCATTTTTTATAAACGGAGGAAAATATGAATTCACCAGACTCCCTTTCGGGTTAAAAAATTCCCCAGCTATATTCCAAAGAGCTCTCGACGATATTTTAAGAAAACATATAGGGAAAATATGCTACGTTTACATCGACGACATCATAATATTCAGCAAAACAGAGGAGGAACATTTTAGCCATCTGGCCCAGGTATTCTCTACCTTAGCAGAAGCAAACATGAAAGTGCAAGTCGACAAGTGTAAATTTTTAAAACATAGCGTTGATTTCCTAGGAGTAGTAATATCGAGCGAAGGCGTTAAAACCAACCCAGAAAAGGTACAAGCTATAAAAAATTTCCCTACACCAAGAAACTTGAAGCAACTGAGATCCTTCTTGGGCTTAGCTAGTTATTATAGGCGGTTTATTAGGATTTCGCGAAGCTAGCAAGACCCCTCACAAATCTACTGCGTGGCGAACACAAGAACGAAAAAGAATGTCTCCAACAAAATCGAAATTCGTTTTGGCAAGGAAGAATTGGACTCTTTTGGAAAAGGTTAAGAATGCACTAGTTTCACAGGATGTATTACTAGCATACCCCGATTTCAGTAAAGAATTTCATCTGACCACGGATGCCTCAAATATAGCGATAGGTGCCTCACTAGAACAAAATGGCAGACCGATCACATTCATATCCAGAGCATTGTCTAAGACAGAGGAAAATTACGCTACGAATGAAAGAGAAATGCTAGCCATAGTATGGGCCTTAAAAATTGAGATGTACCTTTATGGGAAATCAAAAGTGACCATTTATACAGACCATCAACCGCTTACCTATGCGCTTAGTCCTAAAAACAACAACACGAAGCTAAAAAAATGGAAGAGTTACCTAGAAGAATCAACTACGAGTTGAAGTATAAACCGGGTAGCTCAAATGTAGTAGCAGACGCACTTTCGAGAAATCCTACCAGCATAAATGCCAGTAGTACGTCAGCAGCTACTATGCATAGTGATGAAAGCTCAGGGCACGAACTAGTACCGACTATGGACATTCCTATCAATGTATTTAAAATCAGTTAATACTTCTCACAGGCGAAAACGAAAACACGACATTAGAGTTACCATTTCCCACCTATCACAGACACCGGTAGTTCGAAGAAACTATTCGGAAAGTGATCTCGTAGAAATCCTAAAAGCAAAATTAGATCCTAGGATAGTGAATGGTATTTTCACTTCAGAAAGTATCATGGGAAAAATTCAGCTGATATTTCCAGAACATTTTAGGAATTATAAAGCTAGTTTACGCAGATCCAAACTACGGATGTCCACGAGAATAGTGAGCAGCAGGAAATCATAACCAAAGAACATACTAGAGCCCATAGAAACGCAATAGAAAACAAAAAACAGATTTTATCTAAAGTTTTTTTTCCAGGAATGAGGAAAAAATAGAAGCAATAGTAAAAGCATGCCAAACTTGCAAACTTTCTAAATACCAAAGACACCCCCCAAATCAAGAGATTCAATCAACACCCATACCATGTTATCCAGGAGAAATAATCCACATAGACCTTTACTCGACTCAAAACAAAATCATCTTAACGCAATAGACAAATTTTCAAAATACGCACAAATAAAGTTAGTGAATTCAAAAGCAGCGGAACATTTAAAGGTACCACTACGGGAGTTATTGGTAGCCTTTGGCGCGACAAAAACAGTAGTAATGGACAATGAAAATCGTTAAATTCCGCTTCGATAAAATTCCTTTTGAACGATAAACTGGGTATAAATGTACACACAAACACCACCGTATACTTCGTCTAGCAATGGTCAGGTAGAAAGATTCCATTCCACATTCACGGAATTAATGAGACCTAAAGATTGAGCATCCGGAATTAGAATTTGAAGACCTAATATTCAGAGCAGTAGATGAATACAATAGGACTATTCACAGTACAACTAACAAAAAACCGATAGAAACTTTTTTGCTTTAGAATTGAAACACTCTCCAGAAAAGCTAGCATTGGAAAGAGAAAAAACCTCAAAGAGAATTTCAGACAAACAACTTGCAGATTTACAATACCATAACCAAAACAAAGAACCCATAAAAATTTATGACCCAGGAGAAATAATTTACGTCAAAATCAATAAGAGATTGGGTTCTAAATTAACGTCAAGATATAAAAAAGAAAAAGTAGCTGAAGATTTGAATACAAAAGTTAAAACATTGTCAGGCAGGATAGTACAAAGAACCAGTTGAAATACTGACCAATATCCATCTTCGACAGGTTAATATTGATACCCGTCTGTTGGGGACATACGACTATCTTGGATTACTCAAAATCGAGAGTAGTAATGCTGGAAACTGGATGGCAGCGAGGCAGAAT